>NC_090709.1:19365746-19423246 GCF_040954835.1 Lepisosteus oculatus | reverse complement strand
GATAAACCTTTCTTCGATCTTTTGCGGACTTGTAAAACTGTTCCTGATCAGAATAAAAAACGCTCACGGTAATACACAAGCACCCGCGTCTCGACAAAGCTGACAAATAAACAGACGGACAAGCCGCACTGCACGTGTGAACAGGGGAATGAGCGAGCGAGCAGGGATAGGGCGCCTCCTGCGCTTAAAGGCTTACAGCACCTGGTATTCCCAGGCGGTCTCCATTCCAAGTACTAACCAGGCCCATCCCTGTTTAGCTTCCGAGATCAGACGAGATCAGGCGTGCTCAAGGGGGTGTGGCCGTAAGCGAGAGCAAGGTTCGCTGGCACCCTTCTTATTTAGAGGACAGCTCCGTCACCTCTTTTACGACGCTGCTTTTTTTCCCTTGCGTTTTTCTCTTCTTCCCACGTTCTCTCTCTTCACTGCCTTCGTCCCCGCTCTATTTCACTTCAGCCTTTCACTCTTGCTTCCTTCCAATGATAACGGAGCTGCGGGAGAAAGGGCGCTATAGAGGATCGCTGTGGAGAGCTGCTGCTGTGCTTTGACATCTGAGCTCTGTGGAAAGCGATCTCAATACAATTCTGAAAAACGCGACTCTCCGAACGCCAGCCGAACAAGTCTCCACAGCCGAAGCGCTGTGTCTCTTTTCAGCTGGCGATAAACCTTTCCTCGATCCTTTGCGGACTTGTAAAACTGTTCCTGATCAGAATAAAAAACGCTCACGCTAATACACAAGCACCCGTGTCTCGCCAAAGCTGACAAATAAACAGACGGACAAGCCGCACTGCACGTGTGAACAGGGGAATGAGCGAGCGAGCGGGGATAGGGTGCCTCCTGCGCTTAAAAGCTTACAGCACATGGTACTCCCAGGCGGTCTCCATCCAAGTACTAACCAGGCCCATCCCTGTTTAGCTTCCGAGATCAGACGAGATCAGGCGTGCTCAATGGGGTGTGGCCGTAAGCGAGAGCAAGGCTCGCTGGCACCCTTCTTATTGAGAGGACAGCTCCGTCACCTCTTTTATGACGCTGCTCTTTTTCCCTTGCGTTTTTCTCTTCTTCCCACGTTCTCTCTCTTCACTGCCTTCGTCCCCGCTCTATTTCACTTCAGCCTTTCACTTTTGCTTCCTTCCAATGAGGACGGAGCTGCGGGAGAAAGGGCGCTATAGAGGATCGCTGTGGAGAGCTGCTGCTGTGCTTTGACATCTGAGCTCTGTGGAAAACGATCTCAATACAATTCTGAAAAACGCGACTCTCCGAACGCCAGCCTAACAAGTCTCCACAGCCGAAGCGCTGTGTCTCTTTTCAGCTGGCGATAAACCTTTCCTCGATCCTTTGCGGACTTGTAAAACTGTTCCTGATCAGAATAAAAAACGCTCACGCTAATACACAAGCACCCGTGTCTGACCAAAGCTGACAAATAAACAGACGGACAAGCCGCACTGCACGTGTGAACAGGGGAATGAGCGAGCGAGCGGGGATAGGGCGCCTCCTGCGCTTAAAAGCTTACAGCACCTGGTATTCCCAGGCGGTCTCCCATCCAAGTACTAACCAGGCCCATCCCTGTCTAGCTTCCGAGATCAGATGAGATCAGGCGTGCTCAAGGGGGTGTGGCCGTAAGCGAGAGCAAAGCTCGCTGGCACCCTTCTTATTGAGAGGACAGCTCCGTCACCTCTTTTACGACGCTGCTTTTTTTCCCTTGCGTTTTTCTCTTCTTCCCACGTTCTCTCTCTTCACTGCCTTCGTCCCCGCTCTATTTCACTTCAGCCTTTCACTCTTGCTTCCTTCCAATGAGGACGGAGCTGCGGGAGAAAGGGCGCTATAGAGGATCGCTGTGGAGAGCTGCTGCTGTGCTTTGACATCTGAGCTCTGTGGAAAACGATCTCAATACAATTCTGAAAAACGCGACTCTCCGAACGCCAGCCGAACAAGTCTCCACAGCCGAAGCGCTGTGTCTCTTTTCAGCTGGCGATAAACCTTTCCTCGATCCTTTGCGGACTTGTAAAACTGTTCCTGATCAGAATAAAAAACGCTCACGCTAATACACAAGCACCCGTGTCTGACCAAAGCTGACAAATAAACAGACGGACAAGCCGCACTGCACGTGTGAACAGGGGAATGAGCGAGCGAGCGGGGATAGGGCGCCTCCTGCGCTTAAAAGCTTACAGCACCTGGTATTCCCAGGCGGTCTCCCATCCAAGTACTAACCAGGCCCATCCCTGTCTAGCTTCCGAGATCAGATGAGATCAGGCGTGCTCAAGGGGGTGTGGCCGTAAGCGAGAGCAAAGCTCGCTGGCACCCTTCTTATTGAGAGGACAGCTCCGTCACCTCTTTTACGACGCTGCTTTTTTTCCCTTGCGTTTTTCTCTTCTTCCCACGTTCTCTCTCTTCACTGCCTTCGTCCCCGCTCTATTTCACTTCAGCCTTTCACTCTTGCTTCCTTCCAATGAGGACGGAGCTGCGGGAGAAAGGGCGCTATAGAGGATCGCTGTGGAGAGCTGCTGCTGTGCTTTGACATCTGAGCTCTGTGGAAAACGATCTCAATACAATTCTGAAAAACGCGACTCTCCGAACGCCAGCCGAACAAGTCTCCACAGCCGAAGCGCTGTGTCTCTTTTCAGCTGGCGATAAACCTTTCCTCGATCCTTTGCGGACTTGTAAAACTGTTCCTGATCAGAATAAAAAACGCTCACGCTAATACACAAGCACCCGTGTCTCGCCAAAGCTGACAAATAAAGAGACGGACAAGCCGCACTGCACGTGTGAACAGGGGAATGAGCGAGCGAGCGGGGATAGGGCGCCTCCTGCGCTTAAAAGCTTACAGCACCTGGTATTCCCAGGCGGTCTCCCATCCAAGTACTAACCAGGCCCATCCCTGTTTAGCTTCCGAGATCAGACGAGATCAGGCATGCTCAAGGTGGTGTGGCCGTAAGCGAGAGCAAGGCTCGCTGGCACCCTTCTTATTGAGAGGACAGCTCCGTCACCTCTTTTACGACGCTGCTTTTTTTCCCTTGCGTTTTTCTCTTCTTCCCACGTTCTCTCTCTTCACTGCCTTCGTCCCCGCTCTATTTCACTTCAGCCTTTCACTCTTGCTTCCTTCCAATGAGGACGGAGCTGCGGGAGAAAGGGCACTATAGAGGATCGCTGTGGAGAGCTGCTGCTGTGCTTTGACATCTGAGCTCTGTGGAAAACGATCTCAATACAATTCTGAAAAACTTGACTCTCCGAACGCCAGCCGAACAAGTCTCCACAGCCGAAGCGCTGTGTTTCTTTTCAGCTGGCGATAAACCTTTCCTCGATCCTTTGCGGACTTGTTAAACTGTTCCTGATCAGAATAAAAAACGCTCACGCTAATACACAAGCACCCGTGTCTCGCCAAAGCTGACAAATAAACAGACGGACAAGCCGCACTGCACGTGTGAACAGGGGAATGAGCGAGCGAGCGGGGATAGGGCGCCTCCTGCGCTTAAAAGCTTACAGCACCTGGTATTCCCAGGCGGTCTCCCATCCAAGTACTAACCAGGCCCATCCCTGTTTAGCTTCCGAGATCAGATGAGATCAGGCGTGCTCAAGGGGGTGAGGCCGTAAGCGAGAGCAAGGCTCGCTGGCACCCTTCTTATTGAGAGGACAGCTCCGTCACCTCTTTTACGACGCTGCTCTTTTTCCCTTGCGTTTTTCTCTTCTTCCCACGTTCTCTCTCTTCACTGCCTTCGTCCCCGCTCTATTTCACTTCAGCCTTTCACTCTTGCTTCCTTCCAATGAGGACGGAGCTGCGGGAGAAAGGGCGCTATAGAGGATCGCTGTGGAGAGCTGCTGCTGTGCTTTGACATCTGAGTTCTGTGGAAAACGATCTCAATACAATTCTGAAAAACGCGACTCTCCGAACGCCAGCCGAACAAGTCTCCACAGCCGAAGCGCTGTGTCTCTTTTCAGCTGGCGATAAACCTTTCTTCGATCCTTTGCGGACTTGTAAAACTGTTCCTGATCAGAATAAAAAACGCTCACGCTAATACACAAGCACCCGTGTCTCGCCAAAGCTGACAAATAAACAGACGGACAAGCCGCACTGCACGTGTGAACAGGGGAATGAGCGAGCGAGCGGGGATAGGGCGCCTCCTGCGCTTAAAAGCTTACAGCACCTGGTAATCCCAGGCGGTCTCCCATCCAAGTACTAACCAGGCCCATCCCTGTTTAGCTTCCGAGATCAAACGAGATCAGGCGTGCTCAAGGGGGTGTGGCCATAAGCGAGACCAAGGCTCGCTGGCACCCTTCTTATTGAGAGGACAGCTCCGTCACCTCTTTTACGACGCTGCTTTTTTTCCCTTGCGTTGTTCTCTTCTTCCCACGTTCTCTCTCTTCAAAGCCTTCGTCCCCGCTCTATTTCACTTCAGCCTTTCACTCTTGCTTCCTTCCAATGAGGACGGAGCTGCGGGAGAAAGGGCGCTATAGAGGATCGCTGTGGAGAGCTGCTGCTGTGCTTTGACATCTGAGCTCTGTGGAAAACGATCTCAATACAATTCTGAAAAACGCGACTCTCCGAACGCCAGCCGAACAAGTCTCCACAGCCGAAGCGCTGTGTCTCTTTTCAGCTGGCGATAAACCTTTCCTCGATCCTTTGCGGACTTGTAAAACTGTTCCTGATCAGAATAAAAAACGCTCACGCTAATACACAAGCACCCGTGTCTCGCCAAAGCTGACAAATAAACAGACGGACAAGCCGCACTGCACGTGTGAACAGGGGAATGAGCGAGCGAGCGGGGATAGGGCGCCTCCTGCGCTTAAAAGCTTGCAGCACCTGGTATTCCCAGGCGGTCTCCCATCCAAGTACTAACCAGGCCCATCCCTGTTTAGCTTTCGAGATCAGACGAGATCAGGCGTGCTCAAGGGGGTGTGGCCGTAAGCGAGAGCAAGGCTCGCTGGCACCCTTCTTATTGAGAGGACAGCTCCGTCACCTCTTTTACGACGCTGCTTTTTTTCCCTTGCGTTTTTCTCTTCTTCCCACGTTCTCTCTCTTCACTGCCTTCGTCCCCGCTCTATTTCACTTCAGCCTTTCACTCTTGCTTCCTTCCAATGAGGACGGAGCTGCGGGAGAAAGGGCGCTATAGAGGATCGCTGTGGAGAGCTGCTGCTGTGCTTTGACATCTGAGCTCTGTGGAAAACGATCTCAATACAATTCTGAAAAATGCGACTCTCCGAACGCCAGCCGAACAAGTCTCCACAGCCGAAGCGCTGTGTCTCTATTCAGCTGGCGATAAACCTTCCCTCGATTCTTTGCGGACTTGTTAAACTGTTCCTGATCAGAATAAAAAACGCTCACGCTAATACACAAGCACCCGTGTCTCGCCAAAGCTGACAAATAAACAGACGGACAAGCCGCACTGCACGTGTGAACAGGGGAATGAGCGAGCGAGCGGGGATAGGGCGCCTCCTGCGCTTAAAAGCTTACAGCACCTGGTAATCCCAGGCGGTCTCCCATCCAAGTACTAACCAGGCCCATCCCTGTTTAGCTTCCGAGATCAAACGAGATCAGGCGTGCTCAAGGGGGTGTGGCCATAAGCGAGACCAAGGCTCGCTGGCACCCTTCTTATTGAGAGGACAGCTCCGTCACCTCTTTTACGACGCTGCTTTTTTTCCCTTGCGTTGTTCTCTTCTTCCCACGTTCTCTCTCTTCAAAGCCTTCGTCCCCGCTCTATTTCACTTCAGCCTTTCACTCTTGCTTCCTTCCAATGAGGACGGAGCTGCGGGAGAAAGGGCGCTATAGAGGATCGCTGTGGAGAGCTGCTGCTGTGCTTTGACATCTGAGCTCTGTGGAAAACGATCTCAATACAATTCTGAAAAACGCGACTCTCCGAACGCCAGCCGAACAAGTCTCCACAGCCGAAGCGCTGTGTCTCTTTTCAGCTGGCGATAAACCTTTCCTCGATCCTTTGCGGACTTGTAAAACTGTTCCTGATCAGAATAAAAAACGCTCACGCTAATACACAAGCACCCGTGTCTCGCCAAAGCTGACAAATAAACAGACGGACAAGCCGCACTGCACGTGTGAACAGGGGAATGAGCGAGCGAGCGGGGATAGGGCGCCTCCTGCGCTTAAAAGCTTGCAGCACCTGGTATTCCCAGGCGGTCTCCCATCCAAGTACTAACCAGGCCCATCCCTGTTTAGCTTTCGAGATCAGACGAGATCAGGCGTGCTCAAGGGGGTGTGGCCGTAAGCGAGAGCAAGGCTCGCTGGCACCCTTCTTATTGAGAGGACAGCTCCGTCACCTCTTTTACGACGCTGCTTTTTTTCCCTTGCGTTTTTCTCTTCTTCCCACGTTCTCTCTCTTCACTGCCTTCGTCCCCGCTCTATTTCACTTCAGCCTTTCACTCTTGCTTCCTTCCAATGAGGACGGAGCTGCGGGAGAAAGGGCGCTATAGAGGATCGCTGTGGAGAGCTGCTGCTGTGCTTTGACATCTGAGCTCTGTGGAAAACGATCTCAATACAATTCTGAAAAATGCGACTCTCCGAACGCCAGCCGAACAAGTCTCCACAGCCGAAGCGCTGTGTCTCTATTCAGCTGGCGATAAACCTTCCCTCGATTCTTTGCGGACTTGTTAAACTGTTCCTGATCAGAATAAAAAACGCTCACGCTAATACACAAGCACCCGTGTCTCGCCAAAGCTGACAAATAAACAGACGGACAAGCCGCACTGCACGTGTGAACAGGGGAATGAGCGAGCGAGCGAGCGGGGATAGGGCGCCTCCTGCGCTTAAAAGCTTACAGCACCTGGTATTCCCAGGCGGTCTCCCATCCAAGTACTAACCAGGCCCATCCCTGTTTAGCTTCCGAGATCAGACGAGATCAGGCGTGCTCAAGGGGGTGTGGCCGTAAGCGAGAGCAAGGCTCGCTGGCACCCTTCTTATTGAGAGGACAGCTCCGTCACCTCTTTTACGACGCTGCTTTTTTTCCCTTGCGTTTTTCTCTTCTTCCCACGTTCTCTCTCTTCACTGCCTTCGTCCCCGCTCTATTTCACTTCAGCCTTTCACTCTTGCTTCCTTCCAATGAGGACGGAGCTGCGGGAGAAAGGGCGCTATAGAGGATCGCTGTGGAGAGCTGCTGCTGTGCTTTGACATCTGAGCTCTGTGGTAAACGATCTCAATACAATTCTGAAAAACGCGACTCTCCGAACGCCAGCCGAACAAGTCTCCACAGCCGAAGCGCTGTGTCTCTTTTCAGCTGGCGATAAACCTTTCCTCGATCCTTTGCGGACTTGTAAAACTGTTCCTGATCAGAATAAAAAACGCTCACGCTAATACACAAGCACCCGTGTCTCGCCAAAGCTGACAAATAAACAGACGGACAAGCCGCACTGCACGTGTGAACAGGGGAATGAGCGAGCGAGCGGGGATAGGGCGCCTCCTGCGCTTAAAAGCTTACAGCACCTGGTATTCCCAGGCGGTCTCCCATCCAAGTACTAACCAGGCCCATCCCTGTTTAGCTTCCGAGATCAGACAAGATCAGGCGTGCTCAAAGGGGTGTGGCCGTAAGCGAGAGCAAGGCTCGCTGGCACCCTTCTTATTGAGAGGACAGCTCCGTCACCTCTTTTACGACGCTGCTTTTTTTCCCTTGCGTTTTTCTCTTCTTCCCACGTTCTCTCTCTTCACTGCCTTCGTCCCCGCTCTATTTCACTTCAGCCTTTCACTCTTGCTTCCTTCCAATGAGGACGGAGCTGCGGGAGAAAGGGCGCTATAGAGGATCGCTGTGGAGAGCTGCTGCTGTGCTTTGACATCTGAGCTCTGTGGAAAACGATCTCAATACAATTCTGAAAAACGCGACTCTCCGAACGCCAGCCGAACAAGTCTCCACAGCCGAAGCGCTGTGTCTCTTTTCAGCTGGCGATAAACCTTTCCTCGATCCTTTGCGGACTTGTAAAACTGTTCATGATCAGAATAAAAAACGCTCACGCTAATACACAAGCACCCGTGTCTCGCCAAAGCTGACAAATAAACAGACGGACAAGCCGCACTGCACGTGTGAACAGGGGAATGAGCGAGCGAGCGGGGATAGGGCGCCTCCTGCGCTTAAAAGCTTACAGCACCTGGTATTCCCAGGCGGTCTCCATCCAAGTACTAACCAGGCCCATCCCTGTTTAGCTTCCGAGATCAGACGAGATCAGGCGTGCTCAAGGGGGTGTGGCCGTAAGCGAGAGCAAGGCTCGCTGGCACCCTTCTTATTGAGAGGACAGCTCCGTCACCTCTTTTACGACGCTGCTTTTTTCCCTTGCGTTTTTCTCTTCTTCCCACGTTCTCTCTCTTCACTGCCTTCGTCCCCGCTCTATTTCACTTCAGCCTTTCACTCTTGCTTCCTTCCAATGAGGACGGAGCTGCGGGAGAAAGGGCGCTATAGAGGATCGCTGTGGAGAGCTGCTGCTGTGCTTTGACATCTGAGCTCTGTGGAAAACGATCTCAATACAATTCTGAAAAACGCGACTCTCCGAATGCCAGCCGAACAAGTCTCCACAGCCGAAGCGCTGTGTCTCTTTTCAGCTGGCGATAAACCTTTCCTCGATCCTTTGCGGACTTGTAAAACTGTTCCTGATCAGAAAAAAAAACGCTCACGCTAATACACAAGCACCCGTGTCTCGCCAAAGCTGACAAATAAACAGACGGACAAGCCGCACTGCACGTGTGAACAGGGGAATGAGCGAGCGAGCGGGGATAGGGCGCCTCCTGCGCTTAAAAGCTTACAGCACCGGGTATTCCCAGGCGGTCTCCCATCCAAGTACTAACCAGGCCCATCCCTGTTTAGCTTCCAAGATCAGACGAGATCAGGCATGCTCAAGGGGGTGTGGCCGTAAGCGAGGGCAAGGCTCGCTGGCACCCTTCTTATTGAGAGTACAGCTCCGTCACCTCTTTTACGATGCTGCTTTTTTCCCTTGCGTTTTTCTCTTCTTTCCACGTTCTCTCTCTTCACTGCCTTCGTCCCCGCTCTATTTCACTTCAGCCTTTAACTCTTGCTTCCTTCCAATGAGGACGGAGCTGCGGGAGAAAGGGCGCTATAGAGGATCGCTGTGGAGAGCTGCTGCTGTGCTTTGACATCTGAGCTCTGTGGAAAACGATCTCAATACAATTCTGAAAAACGCGACTCTCCGAACGCCAGCCGAACAAGTCTCCACAGCCGAAGCGCTGTGTCTCTTTTCAGCTGGCGATAAACCTTTCCTCGATCCTTTGCGGACTTGTAAAACTGTTCCTGATCAGAATAAAAAACGCTCACGCTAATACACAAGCACCCGTGTCTCGCCAAAGCTGACAAATAAATAGATGGACAAGCCGCACTGCACGTGTGAACAGGGGAATGAGCGAGCGAGCGGGGATAGGGCGCCTCCTGCGCTTAAAAGCTTACAGCATCTGGTATTCCCAGGCGGTCTCCCATCCAAGTACTAACCAGGCCCATCCCTATTTAGCTTCCGAGATCAGACAAGATCAGGCGTGCTCAAGGGGGTGTGGCCGCAAGCAAGAGCAAGGCTCGCTGGCACCCTTCTTATTGAGAGGACAGCTCCATCACCTCTTTTACAACGCTGCTTTTTTTCCCTTGCGTTTTTCTCTTCTTCCCACGTTCTCTCTCTTCACTGCCTTCATCCCCGCTCTATTTCACTTCAGCCTTTCACTCTTGCTTCCTTCCAATGAGGACGGAGCTGCGTGAGAAAGGGCGCTATAGAGGATCGCTGTGGAGAGCTGCTGCTGTGCTTTGACATCTGAGCTCTGTTGAAAACGATCTCAATACAATTCTGAAAAACGCGACTCTCCGAACGCCAGCCGAACAAGTCTCCACAGCCGAAGCGCTGTGTCTCTTTTCAGCTGGCGATAAACCTTTCCTCGATCCTTTGCGGATTTGTTAAACTGTTCCTGATCAGAATAAAAAACGCTCACGCTAATACACAAGCACCCGTGTCTCGCCAAAGCTGACAAATAAACAGACGGACAAGCCGCACTGCACGTGTGAAGAGGGGAATGAGCCAGCGAGCGGGGATAGGGCGCCTCCTGCGCTTAAAAGCTTACAGCATCTGGTATTCCCAGGCCGTCTCCCATCCAAGTACTAACCAGGCCCATCCCTGTTTAGCTTCCAAGATCAGACGAGATCAGGCATGCTCAAGGGGGTGTGGCCGTAAGCGAGAGCAAGGCTCGCTGGCACCCTTCTTATTGAGAGTACAGCTCCGTCACCTCTTTTACGATGCTGCTTTTTTCCCTTGCGTTTTTCTCTTCTTTCCACGTTCTCTCTCTTCACTGCCTTCGTCCCCGCTCTATTTCACTTCAGCCTTTCACTCTTGCTTCCTTCCAATGAGGACGGAGCTGCGGGAGAAAGGGCGCTATAGAGGATCGCTGTGGAGAGCTGCTGCTGTGCTTTGACATCTGAGCTCTGTTGAAAACGATCTCAATACAATTCTGAAAAACGCGACTCTCCGAACGCCAGCCGAACAAGTCTCCACAGCCGAAGCGCTGTGTCTCTTTTCAGCTGGCGATAAACCTTTCCTCGATCCTTTGCGGACTTGTTAAACTGTTCCTGATCAGAATAAAAAACGCTCACGCTAATACACAAGCACCCGTGTCTCGCCAAAGCTGACAAATAAACAGACGGACAAGCCGCACTGCACGTGTGAACAGGGGAATGAGCGAGCGAGCGGGGATAGGGCGCCTCCTGCGCTTAAAAGCTTATAGCACCTGGTATTCCCAGGCGGTCTCCCATCCAAGTACTAACCAGGCCCATCCCTGTTTAGCTTCCGAAATCAGACGAGATCAGGCGTGCTCAAGGGGGTGTGGCTGTAAGCGAGAGCAAGGCTCGCTGGCACCCTTCTTATTGAGAGGACAGCTCCGTCACCTCTTTTACGACGCTGCTTTTTTTCCCTTGCGTTTTTCTCTTCTTCCCACGTTCTCTCTCTTCACTGCCTTCGTCCCCGCTCTATTTCACTTCAGCCTTTCACTCTTGCTTCCTTCCAATGAGGACGGAGCTGCGGGAGAAAGGGCGCTATAGAGGATCGCTGTGGAGAGCTGCTGCTGTGCTTTGACATCTGAGCTCTGTGGAAAACGATCTCAATACAATTCTGAAAAACGCGACTCTCCGAACGCCAGCCGAACAAGTCTCCACAGCCGAAGCGCTGTGTCTCTTTTCAGCTGGCGATAAACCTTTCCTCGATCCTTTGCGGACTTGTAAAACTGTTCATGATCAGAATAAAAAACGCTCACGCTAATACACAAGCACCCGCGTCTCGCCAAAGCTGACAAATAAACAGACGGACAAGCCGCACTGCACGTGTGAACAGGGGAATGAGCGAGCGAGCGGGGATAGGGCGCCTCCTGCGCTTAAAAGCTTACAGCACCTGGTATTCCCAGGCGGTCTCCCATCCAAGTACTAACCAGGCCCATCCCTGTTTAGCTTCCGAGATCAGACGAGATCAGGCGTGCTCAAGGGGGTGTGGCCGCAAGCAAGAGCAAGGCTCGCTGGCACCCTTCTTATTGAGAGGACAGCTCCATCACCTCTTTTACAACGCTGCTTTTTTTCCCTTGCGTTTTTCTCTTCTTCCCACGTTCTCTCTCTTCACTGCCTTCGTCCCCGCTCTATTTCACTTCAGCCTTTCACTCTTGCTTCCTTCCAATGAGGACGGAGCTGCGGGAGAAAGGGCGCTATAGAGGATCGCTGTGGAGAGCTGCTGCTGTGCTTTGACATCTGAGCTCTGTGGAAAACGATCTCAATACAATTCTGAAAAACGCGACTCTCCGAACGCCAGCCGAACAAGTCTCCACAGCCGAAGCGCTGTGTCTCTTTTCAGCTGGCGATAAACCTTTCCTCGATCCTTTGCGGACTTGTAAAACTGTTCATGATCAGAATAAAAAACGCTCACGCTAATACACAAGCACCCGCGTCTCGCCAAAGCTGACAAATAAACAGACGGACAAGCCGCACTGCACGTGTGAACAGGGGAATGAGCGAGCGAGCGGGGATAGGGCGCCTCCTGCGCTTAAAAGCTTACAGCACCTGGTATTCCCAGGCGGTCTCCCATCCAAGTACTAACCAGGCCCATCCCTGTTTAGGTTCCGAGATCAGACGAGATCAGGTGTGCTCAAGGGGGTGTGGCCGTAAGCGAGAGCAAGGCTCGCTGGCACCCTTCTTATTGAGAGGACAGCCCTGTCACCTCTTTTACGACGCTGCTTTTTTTCCCTTGCGTTTTTCTCTTCTTTCCACGTTCTCTCTCTTCACTGCCTTCGTCCCCGCTCTATTTCACTTCAGCCTTTCACTCTTGCTTCCTTCCAATGAGGACGGAGCTGCGGGAGAAAGGGCGCTATAGAGGATCGCTGTGGAGAGCTGCTGCTGTGCTTTGACATCTGAGTTCTGTGGAAAACGATCTCAATACAATTCTGAAAAACGCGACTCTCCGAACGCCAGCCGAACAAGTCTCCACAGCCGAAGCGCTGTGTCTCTTTTCAGCTGGCGATAAACCTTTCTTCGATCCTTTGCGGACTTGTAAAACTGTTCCTGATCAGAATAAAAAACGCTCACGCTAATACACAAGCACCCGTGTCTCGCCAAAGCTGACAAATAAACAGACGGACAAGCCGCACTGCACGTGTGAACAGGGGAATGAGCGAGCGAGCGGGGATAGGGCGCCTCCTGCGCTTAAAAGATTACAGCACCTGGTATTCCCAGGCGGTCTCCCATCCAAGTACTAACCAGGCCCATCCCTGTTTAGGTTCCGAGATCAGACGAGATCAGGTGTGCTCAAGGGGGTGTGGCCGTAAGCGAGAGCAAGGCTCGCTGGCACCCTTCTTATTGAGAGGACAGCCCCGTCACCTCTTTTACGACGCTGCTTTTTTTCCCTTGCGTTTTTCTCTTCTTTCCACGTTCTCTCTCTTCACTGCCTTCGTCCCCGCTCTATTTCACTTCAGCCTTTCACTCTTGCTTCCTTCCAATGAGGACGGAGCTGCGGGAGAAAGGGCGCTATAGAGGATCGCTGTGGAGAGCTGCTGCTGTGCTTTGACATCTGAGTTCTGTGGAAAACGATCTCAATACAATTCTGAAAAACGCGACTCTCCGAACGCCAGCCGAACAAGTCTCCACAGCCGAAGCGCTGTGTCTCTTTTCAGCTGGCGATAAACCTTTCTTCGATCCTTTGCGGACTTGTAAAACTGTTCCTGATCAGAATAAAAAACGCTCACGCTAATACACAAGCACCCGTGTCTCGCCAAAGCTGAAAAATAAACAGACGGACAAGCCGCACTGCACGTGTGAACAGGGGAATGAGCGAGCGAGCGGGGATAGGGCGCCTCCTGCGCTTAAAAGCTTACAGCACCTGGTATTCCCAGGCGGTCCCCCATCCAAGTACTAACCAAGCCCATCCCTGTTTAGCTTCCGAGATCAGACGAGATCAGGCGTGCTCAAGGGGGTGTGGCAATAAGCGAGAGCAAGGCTCGCTGGCACCCTTCTTATTGAGAGGACAGCTCCGTCACCTCTTTTACGACGCTGCATTTTTTCCCTTGCGTTTTTCTCTTCTTCCCACGTTCTCTCTCTTCACTGCCTTCGTCCCTGCTCTATTTCACTTCAGCCTTTCACTCTTGCTTCCTTCCAATGAGGACGGAGCTGCGGGAGAAAGGGCGCTATAGAGGATTGCTGTGGAGAGCTGCTGCTGTGCTTTGACATCTGAGCTCTGTGGAAAACGATCTCAATACAATTCTGAAAAACGCGACTCTCCGAACGCCAGCCGAACAAGTCTCCACAGCCGAAGCGCTGTGTCTCTTTTCAGCTGGCGATAAACCATTCCTCGATCCTTTGCGGACTTGTAAAACTGTTCCTGATCAGAATAAAAAACGCTCACGCTAATACACAAGCACCCGTGTCTCGCCAAAGCTGACAAATAAACAGACGGACAAGCCGCACTGCACGTGTGAACAGGGGAATGAGCGAGCGAGCGGGGATAGGGCGCCTCCTGCGCTTAAAAGCTTACAGCACCTGGTATTCCCAGGCGGTCTCCCATCCAAGTACTAACCAGGCCCATCCCTGTTTAGCTTCCGAGATCAGACGAGATCAGGCGTGCTCAAGGGGGTGTGGCCATAAGCGAGAGCAAGGCTCGCTGGCACCCTTCTTATTGAGAGGACAGCTCCGTCACCTCTTTTACGACGCTGCTTTTTTCCCTTGCGTTTTTCTCTTCTTCCCACGTTCTCTCTCTTCACTGCCTTCGTCCCCGCTCTATTTCACTTCAGCCTTTCACTCTTGCTTCCTTCCAATGAGGACGGAGCTGCGGGAGAAAGGGCGCTATAGAGGATCGCTGTGGAGAGCTGCTGCTGTGCTTTGACATCTGAGCTCTGTGGAAAACGATCTCAATACAATTCTGAAAAACGCGACTCTCCGAACGCCAGCCGAACAAGTCTCCACAGCCGAAGCGCTGTGTCTCTTTTCAGCTGGCGATAAACCTTTCCTCGATCCTTTGCGGACTTGTAAAACTGTTCCTGATCAGAATAAAAAACGCTCACGCTAATACACAAGCACCCGTGTCTCGCCAAAGCTGACAAATAAACAGACGGACAAGCCGCACTGCACGTGTGAACAGGGGAATGAGCGAGCGAGCGGGGATAGGGCGCCTCCTGCGCTTAAAAGCTTACAGCACCTGGTATTCCCAGGCGGTCTCCCATCCAAGTACTAACCAGGCCCATCCCTGTTTAGCTTCCGAGATCAGGCGTGCTCAAGGGGGTGTGGGCATAAGCGAGAGCAAGGCTCGCTGGCACCCTTCTTATTGAGAGGACAGCTCCGTCACCTCTTTTACGACGCTGCTTTTTTTCCCTTGCGTTTTTCTCTTCTTCCCACGTTCTCTCTCTTCACTGCCTTCGTCCCCGCTCTATTTCACTTCAGCCTTTCACTCTTGCTTCCTTCCAATGAGGACGGAGCTGCGGGAGAAAGGGGGCTATAGAGGATCGCTGTGGAGAGCTGCTGCTGTGCTTTGACATCTGAGCTCTGTGGAAAACGATCTCAATACAATTCTGAAAAAAGCGACTCTCCGAACGCCAGCCGAACAAGTCTCCACAGCCGAAGCGCTGTGTCTCTTTTCAGCTGGCGATAAACCTTTCTTCGATCTTTTGCGGACTTGTAAAACTGTTCCTGATCAGAATAAAAAACGCTCACGGTAATACACAAGCACCCGCGTCTCGACAAAGCTGACAAATAAACAGACGGACAAGCCGCACTGCACGTGTGAACAGGGGAATGAGCGAGCGAGCAGGGATAGGGCGCCTCCTGCGCTTAAAGGCTTACAGCACCTGGTATTCCCAGGCG
Organism: Lepisosteus oculatus; assembly: GCF_040954835.1. NCBI lineage: Eukaryota > Metazoa > Chordata > Actinopteri > Semionotiformes > Lepisosteidae > Lepisosteus > Lepisosteus oculatus. The sequence continues at coordinate 19,407,953 of NC_090709.1, read as the reverse complement.
GTCTCCATTCCAAGTACTAACCAGGCCCATCCCTGTTTAGCTTCCGAGATCAGACGAGATCAGGCGTGCTCAAGGGGGTGTGGCCGTAAGCGAGAGCAAGGTTCGCTGGCACCCTTCTTATTTAGAGGACAGCTCCGTCACCTCTTTTACGACGCTGCTTTTTTTCCCTTGCGTTTTTCTCTTCTTCCCACGTTCTCTCTCTTCACTGCCTTCGTCCCCGCTCTATTTCACTTCAGCCTTTCACTCTTGCTTCCTTCCAATGATAACGGAGCTGCGGGAGAAAGGGCGCTATAGAGGATCGCTGTGGAGAGCTGCTGCTGTGCTTTGACATCTGAGCTCTGTGGAAAGCGATCTCAATACAATTCTGAAAAACGCGACTCTCCGAACGCCAGCCGAACAAGTCTCCACAGCCGAAGCGCTGTGTCTCTTTTCAGCTGGCGATAAACCTTTCCTCGATCCTTTGCGGACTTGTAAAACTGTTCCTGATCAGAATAAAAAACGCTCACGCTAATACACAAGCACCCGTGTCTCGCCAAAGCTGACAAATAAACAGACGGACAAGCCGCACTGCACGTGTGAACAGGGGAATGAGCGAGCGAGCGGGGATAGGGTGCCTCCTGCGCTTAAAAGCTTACAGCACATGGTACTCCCAGGCGGTCTCCATCCAAGTACTAACCAGGCCCATCCCTGTTTAGCTTCCGAGATCAGACGAGATCAGGCGTGCTCAATGGGGTGTGGCCGTAAGCGAGAGCAAGGCTCGCTGGCACCCTTCTTATTGAGAGGACAGCTCCGTCACCTCTTTTATGACGCTGCTCTTTTTCCCTTGCGTTTTTCTCTTCTTCCCACGTTCTCTCTCTTCACTGCCTTCGTCCCCGCTCTATTTCACTTCAGCCTTTCACTTTTGCTTCCTTCCAATGAGGACGGAGCTGCGGGAGAAAGGGCGCTATAGAGGATCGCTGTGGAGAGCTGCTGCTGTGCTTTGACATCTGAGCTCTGTGGAAAACGATCTCAATACAATTCTGAAAAACGCGACTCTCCGAACGCCAGCCTAACAAGTCTCCACAGCCGAAGCGCTGTGTCTCTTTTCAGCTGGCGATAAACCTTTCCTCGATCCTTTGCGGACTTGTAAAACTGTTCCTGATCAGAATAAAAAACGCTCACGCTAATACACAAGCACCCGTGTCTGACCAAAGCTGACAAATAAACAGACGGACAAGCCGCACTGCACGTGTGAACAGGGGAATGAGCGAGCGAGCGGGGATAGGGCGCCTCCTGCGCTTAAAAGCTTACAGCACCTGGTATTCCCAGGCGGTCTCCCATCCAAGTACTAACCAGGCCCATCCCTGTTTAGCTTCCGAGATCAGACGAGATCAGGCGTGCTCAAGGGGGTGTGGCCGTAAGCGAGAGCAAGGCTCGCTGGCACCCTTCTTATTGAGAGGACAGCTCCGTCACCTCTTTTACGACGCTGCTTTTTTTCCCTTGCGTTTTTCTCTTCTTCCCACGTTCTCTCTCTTCACTGCCTTCGTCCCCGCTCTATTTCACTTCAGCCTTTCACTCTTGCTTCCTTCCAATGAGGACGGAGCTGCGGGAGAAAGGGCGCTATAGAGGATCGCTGTGGAGAGCTGCTGCTGTGCTTTGACATCTGAGCTCTGTGGTAAACGATCTCAATACAATTCTGAAAAACGCGACTCTCCGAACGCCAGCCGAACAAGTCTCCACAGCCGAAGCGCTGTGTCTCTTTTCAGCTGGCGATAAACCTTTCCTCGATCCTTTGCGGACTTGTAAAACTGTTCCTGATCAGAATAAAAAACGCTCACGCTAATACACAAGCACCCGTGTCTCGCCAAAGCTGACAAATAAACAGACGGACAAGCCGCACTGCACGTGTGAACAGGGGAATGAGCGAGCGAGCGGGGATAGGGCGCCTCCTGCGCTTAAAAGCTTACAGCACCTGGTATTCCCAGGCGGTCTCCCATCCAAGTACTAACCAGGCCCATCCCTGTTTAGCTTCCGAGATCAGACAAGATCAGGCGTGCTCAAAGGGGTGTGGCCGTAAGCGAGAGCAAGGCTCGCTGGCACCCTTCTTATTGAGAGGACAGCTCCGTCACCTCTTTTACGACGCTGCTTTTTTTCCCTTGCGTTTTTCTCTTCTTCCCACGTTCTCTCTCTTCACTGCCTTCGTCCCCGCTCTATTTCACTTCAGCCTTTCACTCTTGCTTCCTTCCAATGAGGACGGAGCTGCGGGAGAAAGGGCGCTATAGAGGATCGCTGTGGAGAGCTGCTGCTGTGCTTTGACATCTGAGCTCTGTGGAAAACGATCTCAATACAATTCTGAAAAACGCGACTCTCCGAACGCCAGCCGAACAAGTCTCCACAGCCGAAGCGCTGTGTCTCTTTTCAGCTGGCGATAAACCTTTCCTCGATCCTTTGCGGACTTGTAAAACTGTTCATGATCAGAATAAAAAACGCTCACGCTAATACACAAGCACCCGTGTCTCGCCAAAGCTGACAAATAAACAGACGGACAAGCCGCACTGCACGTGTGATCGGGAATGAGCGAGCGAGCGGGGATAGGGCGCCTCCTGCGCTTAAAAGCTTACAGCACCGGGTATTCCCAGGCGGTCTCCCATCCAAGTACTAACCAGGCCCATCCCTGTTTAGCTTCCAAGATCAGACGAGATCAGGCATGCTCAAGGGGGTGTGGCCGTAAGCGAGGGCAAGGCTCGCTGGCACCCTTCTTATTGAGAGTACAGCTCCGTCACCTCTTTTACGATGCTGCTTTTTTCCCTTGCGTTTTTCTCTTCTTTCCACGTTCTCTCTCTTCACTGCCTTCGTCCCCGCTCTATTTCACTTCAGCCTTTAACTCTTGCTTCCTTCCAATGAGGACGGAGCTGCGGGAGAAAGGGCGCTATAGAGGATCGCTGTGGAGAGCTGCTGCTGTGCTTTGACATCTGAGCTCTGTGGAAAACGATCTCAATACAATTCTGAAAAACGCGACTCTCCGAACGCCAGCCGAACAAGTCTCCACAGCCGAAGCGCTGTGTCTCTTTTCAGCTGGCGATAAACCTTTCCTCGATCCTTTGCGGACTTGTAAAACTGTTCCTGATCAGAATAAAAAACGCTCACGCTAATACACAAGCACCCGTGTCTCGCCAAAGCTGACAAATAAATAGATGGACAAGCCGCACTGCACGTGTGAACAGGGGAATGAGCGAGCGAGCGGGGATAGGGCGCCTCCTGCGCTTAAAAGCTTACAGCATCTGGTATTCCCAGGCGGTCTCCCATCCAAGTACTAACCAGGCCCATCCCTATTTAGCTTCCGAGATCAGACAAGATCAGGCGTGCTCAAGGGGGTGTGGCCGCAAGCAAGAGCAAGGCTCGCTGGCACCCTTCTTATTGAGAGGACAGCTCCATCACCTCTTTTACAACGCTGCTTTTTTTCCCTTGCGTTTTTCTCTTCTTCCCACGTTCTCTCTCTTCACTGCCTTCATCCCCGCTCTATTTCACTTCAGCCTTTCACTCTTGCTTCCTTCCAATGAGGACGGAGCTGCGTGAGAAAGGGCGCTATAGAGGATCGCTGTGGAGAGCTGCTGCTGTGCTTTGACATCTGAGCTCTGTTGAAAACGATCTCAATACAATTCTGAAAAACGCGACTCTCCGAACGCCAGCCGAACAAGTCTCCACAGCCGAAGCGCTGTGTCTCTTTTCAGCTGGCGATAAACCTTTCCTCGATCCTTTGCGGATTTGTTAAACTGTTCCTGATCAGAATAAAAAACGCTCACGCTAATACACAAGCACCCGTGTCTCGCCAAAGCTGACAAATAAACAGACGGACAAGCCGCACTGCACGTGTGAAGAGGGGAATGAGCCAGCGAGCGGGGATAGGGCGCCTCCTGCGCTTAAAAGCTTACAGCATCTGGTATTCCCAGGCCGTCTCCCATCCAAGTACTAACCAGGCCCATCCCTGTTTAGCTTCCAAGATCAGACGAGATCAGGCATGCTCAAGGGGGTGTGGCCGTAAGCGAGAGCAAGGCTCGCTGGCACCCTTCTTATTGAGAGTACAGCTCCGTCACCTCTTTTACGATGCTGCTTTTTTCCCTTGCGTTTTTCTCTTCTTTCCACGTTCTCTCTCTTCACTGCCTTCGTCCCCGCTCTATTTCACTTCAGCCTTTCACTCTTGCTTCCTTCCAATGAGGACGGAGCTGCGGGAGAAAGGGCGCTATAGAGGATCGCTGTGGAGAGCTGCTGCTGTGCTTTGACATCTGAGCTCTGTTGAAAACGATCTCAACACAATTCTGAAAAACGCGACTCTCCGAACGCCAGCCGAACAAGTCTCCACAGCCGAAGCGCTGTGTCTCTTTTCAGCTGGCGATAAACCTTTCCTCGATCCTTTGCGGACTTGTTAAACTGTTCCTGATCAGAATAAAAAACGCTCACGCTAATACACAAGCACCCGTGTCTCGCCAAAGCTGACAAATAAACAGACGGACAAGCCGCACTGCACGTGTGAACAGGGGAATGAGCGAGCGAGCGGGGATAGGGCGCCTCCTGCGCTTAAAAGCTTACAGCACCTGGTATTCCCAGGCGGTCTCCCATCCAAGTACTAACCAGGCCCATCCCTGTTTAGCTTCCGAAATCAGACGAGATCAGGCGTGCTCAAGGGGGTGTGGCTGTAAGCGAGAGCAAGGCTCGCTGGCACCCTTCTTATTGAGAGGACAGCTCCGTCACCTCTTTTACGACGCTGCTTTTTTTCCCTTGCGTTTTTCTCTTCTTCCCACGTTCTCTCTCTTCACTGCCTTCGTCCCCGCTCTATTTCACTTCAGCCTTTCACTCTTGCTTCCTTCCAATGAGGACGGAGCTGCGGGAGAAAGGGCGCTATAGAGGATCGCTGTGGAGAGCTGCTGCTGTGCTTTGACATCTGAGCTCTGTGGAAAACGATCTCAATACAATTCTGAAAAACGCGACTCTCCGAACGCCAGCCGAACAAGTCTCCACAGCCGAAGCGCTGTGTCTCTTTTCAGCTGGCGATAAACCTTTCCTCGATCCTTTGCGGACTTGTAAAACTGTTCATGATCAGAATAAAAAACGCTCACGCTAATACACAAGCACCCGCGTCTCGCCAAAGCTGACAAATAAACAGACGGACAAGCCGCACTGCACGTGTGAACAGGGGAATGAGCGAGCGAGCGGGGATAGGGCGCCTCCTGCGCTTAAAAGCTTACAGCACCTGGTATTCCCAGGCGGTCTCCCATCCAAGTACTAACCAGGCCCATCCCTGTTTAGCTTCCGAGATCAGACGAGATCAGGCGTGCTCAAGGGGGTGTGGCCGCAAGCAAGAGCAAGGCTCGCTGGCACCCTTCTTATTGAGAGGACAGCTCCATCACCTCTTTTACAACGCTGCTTTTTTTCCCTTGCGTTTTTCTCTTCTTCCCACGTTCTCTCTCTTCACTGCCTTCATCCCCGCTCTATTTCACTTCAGCCTTTCACTCTTGCTTCCTTCCAATGAGGACGGAGCTGCGTGAGAAAGGGCGCTATAGAGGATCGCTGTGGAGAGCTGCTGCTGTGCTTTGACATCTGAGCTCTGTTGAAAACGATCTCAATACAATTCTGAAAAACGCGACTCTCCGAACGCCAGCCGAACAAGTCTCCACAGCCGAAGCGCTGTGTCTCTTTTCAGCTGGCGATAAACCTTTCCTCGATCCTTTGCGGATTTGTTAAACTGTTCCTGATCAGAATAAAAAACGCTCACGCTAATACACAAGCACCCGTGTCTCGCCAAAGCTGACAAATAAACAGACGGACAAGCCGCACTGCACGTGTGAAGAGGGGAATGAGCCAGCGAGCGGGGATAGGGCGCCTCCTGCGCTTAAAAGCTTACAGCATCTGGTATTCCCAGGCCGTCTCCCATCCAAGTACTAACCAGGCCCATCCCTGTTTAGCTTCCAAGATCAGACGAGATCAGGCATGCTCAAGGGGGTGTGGCCGTAAGCGAGAGCAAGGCTCGCTGGCACCCTTCTTATTGAGAGTACAGCTCCGTCACCTCTTTTACGATGCTGCTTTTTTCCCTTGCGTTTTTCTCTTCTTTCCACGTTCTCTCTCTTCACTGCCTTCGTCCCCGCTCTATTTCACTTCAGCCTTTCACTCTTGCTTCCTTCCAATGAGGACGGAGCTGCGGGAGAAAGGGCGCTATAGAGGATCGCTGTGGAGAGCTGCTGCTGTGCTTTGACATCTGAGCTCTGTTGAAAACGATCTCAATACAATTCTGAAAAACGCGACTCTCCGAACGCCAGCCGAACAAGTCTCCACAGCCGAAGCGCTGTGTCTCTTTTCAGCTGGCGATAAACCTTTCCTCGATCCTTTGCGGACTTGTTAAACTGTTCCTGATCAGAATAAAAAACGCTCACGCTAATACACAAGCACCCGTGTCTCGCCAAAGCTGACAAATAAACAGACGGACAAGCCGCACTGCACGTGTGAACAGGGGAATGAGCGAGCGAGCGGGGATAGGGCGCCTCCTGCGCTTAAAAGCTTACAGCACCTGGTATTCCCAGGCGGTCTCCCATCCAAGTACTAACCAGGCCCATCCCTGTTTAGCTTCCGAAATCAGACGAGATCAGGCGTGCTCAAGGGGGTGTGGCTGTAAGCGAGAGCAAGGCTCGCTGGCACCCTTCTTATTGAGAGGACAGCTCCGTCACCTCTTTTACGACGCTGCTTTTTTTCCCTTGCGTTTTTCTCTTCTTCCCACGTTCTCTCTCTTCACTGCCTTCGTCCCCGCTCTATTTCACTTCAGCCTTTCACTCTTGCTTCCTTCCAATGAGGACGGAGCTGCGGGAGAAAGGGCGCTATAGAGGATCGCTGTGGAGAGCTGCTGCTGTGCTTTGACATCTGAGCTCTGTGGAAAACGATCTCAATACAATTCTGAAAAACGCGACTCTCCGAACGCCAGCCGAACAAGTCTCCACAGCCGAAGCGCTGTGTCTCTTTTCAGCTGGCGATAAACCTTTCCTCGATCCTTTGCGGACTTGTAAAACTGTTCATGATCAGAATAAAAAACGCTCACGCTAATACACAAGCACCCGCGTCTCGCCAAAGCTGACAAATAAACAGACGGACAAGCCGCACTGCACGTGTGAACAGGGGAATGAGCGAGCGAGCGGGGATAGGGCGCCTCCTGCGCTTAAAAGCTTACAGCACCTGGTATTCCCAGGCGGTCTCCCATCCAAGTACTAACCAGGCCCATCCCTGTTTAGCTTCCGAGATCAGACGAGATCAGGCGTGCTCAAGGGGTTGTGGCCGTAAGCGAGAGCAAGGCTCGCTGGCACCCTTCTTATTGAGAGGACAGCTCCGTCACCTCTTTTACGACGCTGCTCTTTTTCCCTTGCGTTTTTCTCTTCTTCCCACGTTCTCTCTCTTCACTGCCTTCGTCCCCGCTCTATTTCACTTCAGCCTTTCACTCTTGCTTCCTTCCAATGAGGACGGAGCTGCGGGAGAAAGGGCGCTATAGAGGATCGCTGTGGAGAGCTGCTGCTGTGCTTTGACATCTGAGCTCTGTGGAAAACGATCTCAATACAATTCTGAAAAACGCGACCCTCCGAACGCCAGCCGAACAAGTCTCCACAGCCGAAGCGCTGTGTCTCTTTTCAGCTGGCGATAAACCTTTCCTCGATCCTTTGCGGACTTGTTAAACTGTTCATGATCAGAATAAAAAACGCTCACGCTAATACACAAGCACCCGCGTCTCGCCAACGCTGACAAATAAACAGACGGACAAGCCGCACTGCACGTGTGAACAGGGGAATGAGCGAGCGAGCGGGGATAGGGCGCCTCCTGCGCTTAAAAGCTTACAGCACCTGGTATTCCCAGGCGGTCTCCCATCCAAGTACTAACCAGGCCCATCCCTGTTTAGCTTCCGAGATCAGACGAAATCAGGCGTGCTCAAGGGGGTGTGGCCGTAAGCAAGAGCAAGGCTCGCTGGCACCCTTCTTATTGAGAGGACAGCTCCGTCACCTCTTTTACGACGCTGCTTTTTTTCCCTTGCGTTTTTCTCTTCTTCCCACGTTCTCTCTCTTCACTGCCTTCGTCCCCGCTCTATTTCACTTCAGCCTTTCACTCTTGCTTCCTTCCAATGAGGACGGAGCTGCGGGAGAAAGGGCGCTATAGAGGATCGCTGTGGAGAGCTGCTGCTGTGCTTTGACATCTGAGTTCTGTGGAAAACGATCTCAATACAATTCTGAAAAACGCGACTCTCCGAACGCCAGCCGAACAAGTCTCCACAGCCGAAGCGCTGTGTCTCTTTTCAGCTGGCGATAAACCTTTCTTCGATCCTTTGCGGACTTGTAAAACTGTTCCTGATCAGAATAAAAAACGCTCACGCTAATACACAAGCACCCGTGTCTCGCCAAAGCTGACAAATAAACAGACGGACAAGCCGCACTGCACGTGTGAACAGGGGAATGAGCAAGCGAGCGGGGATAGGGCGCCTCCTGCGCTTAAAAGCTTACAGCACCTGGTATTCCCAGGCGGTCTCCCATCCAAGTACTAACCAGGCCCATCCCTGCTTAGCTTCCGAGATCAGACGAGATCAGGTGTGCTCAAGGGGGTGTGGCCGTAAGCGAGAGCAAGGCTCGCTGGCACCCTTCTTATTGAGAGGACAGCTCCGTCACCTCTTTTACGACGCTGCTTTTTTTCCCTTGCGTTTTTCTCTTCTTCCCACGTTCTCTCTCTTCACTGCCTTCGTCCCCGCTCTATTTCACTTCAGCCTTTCACTCTTGCTTCCTTCCAATGAGGACGGAGCTGCGGGAGAAAGGGCGCTATAGAGGATCGCTGTGGAGAGCTGCTGCTGTGCTTTGACATCTGAGCTCTGTGGAAAACGATCTCAATACAATTCTGAAAAACGCGACTCTCCGAACGCCAGCCGAACAAGTCTCCACAGCCGAAGCGCTGTGTCTCTTTTCAGCTGGCGATAAACCTTTCTTCGATCCTTTGCGGACTTGTAAAACTGTTCCTGATCAGAATAAAAAACGCTCACGCTAATACACAAGCACCCGTGTCTCGCCAAAGCTGACAAATAAACAGACGGACAAGCCGCACTGCACGTGTGAACAGGGGAATGAGCGAGCGAGCGGGGATAGGGCGCCTCCTTCGCTTAAAAGCTTACAGCACCTGGCATTCCCAGGCCGTCTCCCATCCAAGTACTAACCAGGCCCATCCCTGTTTAGCTTCCAAGATCAGACGAGATCAGGTGTGCTCAAGGGGGTGTGGCCGTAAGCGAGAGCAAGGCTCGTTGGCACCCTTCTTATTGAGAGGACAGCTCCGTCACCTCTTTTACGACGCTGCTTTTTTTCACTTGCGTTTTTCTCTTCTTCCCACGTTCTCTCTCTTCACTGCCTTCATCCCCGCTCTATTTCACTTCAGCCTTTCACTCTTGCTTCCTTCCAATGAGGACGGAGCTGCGGGAGAAAGGGCGCTATAGAGGATCGCTGTGGAGAGCTGCTGCTGTGCTTTGACATCTGAGCTCTGTTGAAAACGATCTCAATACAATTCTGAAAAACGCGACTCTCCGAACGCCAGCCGAACAAGTCTCCACAGCCGAAGCGCTGTGTCTCTTTTCAGCTGGCGATAAACCTTTCTTCGATCCTTTGCGGACTTGTAAAACTGTTCCTGATCAGAATAAAAAACGCTCACGCTAATACACAAGCACCCGTGTCTCGCCAAAGCTGACAAATAAACAGACGGACAAGCCGCTCTGCACGTGTGAACAGGGGAATGAGCGAGCGAGCGGGGATAGGGCGCCTCCTGCGCTTAAAAGCTTACAGCACCTGGTATTCCCAGGCGGTCTCCCATCCAAGTACTAACCAGGCCCATCCCTGTTTAGCTTCCGAAATCAGACGAGATCAGGCGTGCTCAAGGGGGTGTGGCCGTAAGCGAGAGCAAGGCTCGCTGGCACCCTTCTTATTGAGAGGACAGCTCCGTCACCTCTTTTACGACGCTGCTTTTTTTCCCTTGCGTTTTTCTCTTCTTCCCACGTTCTCTCTCTTCACTGCCTTCGTCCCCGCTCTATTTCACTTCAGCCTTTCACTCTTGCTTCCTTCCAATGAGGACGGAGCTGCGGGAGAAAGGGCGCTATAGAGGATCGCTGTGGAGAGCTGCTGCTGTGCTTTGACATCTGAGCTCTGTGGAAAACGATCTCAATACAATTCTGAAAAACGCGACTCTCCGAACGCCAGCCGAACAAGTCTCCACAGCCGAAGCGCTGTGTCTCTTTTCAGCTGGCGATAAACCTTTCTTCGATCCTTTGCGGACTTGTAAAACTGTTCCTGATCAGAATAAAAAACGCTCACGCTAATACACAAGCACCTGTGTCTCGCCAAAGCTGACAAATAAACAGACGGACAAGCCGCACTGCACGTGTGAACAGGGGAATGAGCGAGCGAGCGGGGATAGGGCGCCTCCTTCGCTTAAAAGCTTACAGCACCTGGCATTCCCAGGCCGTCTCCCATCCAAGTACTAACCAGGCCCATCCCTGTTTAGCTTCCAAGATCAGACGAGATCAGGTGTGCTCAAGGGGGTGTGGCCGTAAGCGAGAGCAAGGCTCGCTGGCACCCTTCTTATTGAGAGGACAGCTCCGTCACCTCTTTTACGACGCTGCTTTTTTTCACTTGCGTTTTTCTCTTCTTCCCACGTTCTCTCTCTTCACTGCCTTCGTCCCCGCTCTATTTCACTTCAGCCTTTCACTCTTGCTTCCTTCCAATGAGGACGGAGTTTCGGGAGAAAGGGCGCTATAGAGGATCGCTGTGGAGAGCTGCTGCTGTGCTTTGACATCTGAGCTCTGTGGAAAACGATCTCAATACAATTCTGAAAAACGCGACTCTCCGAACGCCAGCCGAACAAGTCTCCACAGCCGAAGCGCTGTGTCTCTTTTCAGCTGGCGATAAACCTTTCCTCGATACTTTGCGGACTTGTAAAACTGTTCCTGATCAGAATAAAAAACGCTCACGCTAATACACAAGCACCCGTGTCTCGCCAAAGCTGACAAATAAACACACGGACAAGCCGCACTGCACGTGTGAACAGGGGAATGAGCGAGCGAGCGGGGATAGGGCGCCTCCTGCGCTTAAAAGCTTACAGCACCTGGTACTCCCAGGTGGTCTCCCATCCAAGTACTAACCAGGCCCATCCCTGTTTAGCTTCCGAGATCAGACGAGATCAGTCGTGCTCAAGGGGGTATGGGCGTAAGCGAGAGCAAGGCTCGCTGGCACCCTTCTTATTGAGAGGACAGCTCCGTCACCTCTTTTACGACGCTGCTTTTTTTCCCTTGCGTTTTTCTCTTCTTCCCACGTTCTCTCTCTTCACTGCCTTCGTCCCCGCTCTATTTCACTTCAGCCTTTCACTCTTGCTTCCTTCCAATGAGGACGGAGCTGCGGGAGAAAGGGCGCTATAGAGGATCGCTGTGGAGAGCTGCTGCTGTGCTTTGACATCTGAGCTCTGTGGAAAACGATCTCAATACAATTCTGAAAAACGCGACTCTCCGAATGCCAGCCGAACAAGTCTCCACAGCCGAAGCGCTGTGTCTCTTTTCAGCTGGCGATAAACCTTTCCTCGATCCTTTGCGGACTTGTAAAACTGTTCCTGATCAGAAAAAAAAACGCTCACGCTAATACACAAGCACCCGTGTCTCGCCAAAGCTGACAAATAAACAGACGGACAAGCCGCACTGCACGTGTGAACAGGGGAATGAGCGAGCGAGCGGGGATAGGGCGCCTCCTGCGCTTAAAAGCTTACAGCACCGGGTATTCCCAGGCGGTCTCCCATCCAAGTACTAACCAGGCCCATCCCTGTTTAGCTTCCAAGATCAGACGAGATCAGGCATGCTCAAGGGGGTGTGGCCGTAAGCGAGGGCAAGGCTCGCTGGCACCCTTCTTATTGAGAGTACAGCTCCGTCACCTCTTTTACGATGCTGCTTTTTTCCCTTGCGTTTTTCTCTTCTTTCCACGTTCTCTCTCTTCACTGCCTTCGTCCCCGCTCTATTTCACTTCAGCCTTTAACTCTTGCTTCCTTCCAATGAGGACGGAGCTGCGGGAGAAAGGGCGCTATAGAGGATCGCTGTGGAGAGCTGCTGCTGTGCTTTGACATCTGAGCTCTGTGGAAAACGATCTCAATACAATTCTGAAAAACGCGACTCTCCGAACGCCAGCCGAACAAGTCTCCACAGCCGAAGCGCTGTGTCTCTTTTCAGCTGGCGATAAACCTTTCCTCGATCCTTTGCGGACTTGTAAAACTGTTCCTGATCAGAATAAAAAACGCTCACGCTAATACACAAGCACCCGTGTCTCGCCAAAGCTGACAAATAAATAGATGGACAAGCCGCACTGCACGTGTGAACAGGGGAATGAGCGAGCGAGCGGGGATAGGGCGCCTCCTGCGCTTAAAAGCTTACAGCATCTGGTATTCCCAGGCGGTCTCCCATCCAAGTACTAACCAGGCCCATCCCTATTTAGCTTCCGAGATCAGACAAGATCAGGCGTGCTCAAGGGGGTGTGGCCGCAAGCAAGAGCAAGGCTCGCTGGCACCCTTCTTATTGAGAGGACAGCTCCATCACCTCTTTTACAACGCTGCTTTTTTTCCCTTGCGTTTTTCTCTTCTTCCCACGTTCTCTCTCTTCACTGCCTTCATCCCCGCTCTATTTCACTTCAGCCTTTCACTCTTGCTTCCTTCCAATGAGGACGGAGCTGCGTGAGAAAGGGCGCTATAGAGGATCGCTGTGGAGAGCTGCTGCTGTGCTTTGACATCTGAGCTCTGTTGAAAACGATCTCAATACAATTCTGAAAAACGCGACTCTCCGAACGCCAGCCGAACAAGTCTCCACAGCCGAAGCGCTGTGTCTCTTTTCAGCTGGCGATAAACCTTTCCTCGATCCTTTGCGGATTTGTTAAACTGTTCCTGATCAGAATAAAAAACGCTCACGCTAATACACAAGCACCCGTGTCTCGCCAAAGCTGACAAATAAACAGACGGACAAGCCGCACTGCACGTGTGAAGAGGGGAATGAGCCAGCGAGCGGGGATAGGGCGCCTCCTGCGCTTAAAAGCTTACAGCATCTGGTATTCCCAGGCCGTCTCCCATCCAAGTACTAACCAGGCCCATCCCTGTTTAGCTTCCAAGATCAGACGAGATCAGGCATGCTCAAGGGGGTGTGGCCGTAAGCGAGAGCAAGGCTCGCTGGCACCCTTCTTATTGAGAGTACAGCTCCGTCACCTCTTTTACGATGCTGCTTTTTTCCCTTGCGTTTTTCTCTTCTTTCCACGTTCTCTCTCTTCACTGCCTTCGTCCCCGCTCTATTTCACTTCAGCCTTTCACTCTTGCTTCCTTCCAATGAGGACGGAGCTGCGGGAGAAAGGGCGCTATAGAGGATCGCTGTGGAGAGCTGCTGCTGTGCTTTGACATCTGAGCTCTGTTGAAAACGATCTCAATACAATTCTGAAAAACGCGACTCTCCGAACGCCAGCCGAACAAGTCTCCACAGCCGAAGCGCTGTGTCTCTTTTCAGCTGGCGATAAACCTTTCCTCGATCCTTTGCGGACTTGTTAAACTGTTCCTGATCAGAATAAAAAACGCTCACGCTAATACACAAGCACCCGTGTCTCGCCAAAGCTGACAAATAAACAGACGGACAAGCCGCACTGCACGTGTGAACAGGGGAATGAGCGAGCGAGCGGGGATAGGGCGCCTCCTGCGCTTAAAAGCTTACAGCACCTGGTATTCCCAGGCGGTCTCCCATCCAAGTACTAACCAGGCCCATCCCTGTTTAGCTTCCGAAATCAGACGAGATCAGGCGTGCTCAAGGGGGTGTGGCTGTAAGCGAGAGCAAGGCTCGCTGGCACCCTTCTTATTGAGAGGACAGCTCCGTCACCTCTTTTACGACGCTGCTTTTTTTCCCTTGCGTTTTTCTCTTCTTCCCACGTTCTCTCTCTTCACTGCCTTCGTCCCCGCTCTATTTCACTTCAGCCTTTCACTCTTGCTTCCTTCCAATGAGGACGGAGCTGCGGGAGAAAGGGCGCTATAGAGGATCGCTGTGGAGAGCTGCTGCTGTGCTTTGACATCTGAGCTCTGTGGAAAACGATCTCAATACAATTCTGAAAAACGCGACTCTCCGAACGCCAGCCGAACAAGTCTCCACAGCCGAAGCGCTGTGTCTCTTTTCAGCTGGCGATAAACCTTTCCTCGATCCTTTGCGGACTTGTAAAACTGTTCATGATCAGAATAAAAAACGCTCACGCTAATACACAAGCACCCGCGTCTCGCCAAAGCTGACAAATAAACAGACGGACAAGCCGCACTGCACGTGTGAACAGGGGAATGAGCGAGCGAGCGGGGATAGGGCGCCTCCTGCGCTTAAAAGCTTACAGCACCTGGTATTCCCAGGCGGTCTCCCATCCAAGTACTAACCAGGCCCATCCCTGTTTAGCTTCCGAGATCAGACGAGATCAGGCGTGCTCAAGGGGGTGTGGCCGCAAGCAAGAGCAATGCTCGCTGGCACCCTTCTTATTGAGAGGACAGCTCCATCACCTCTTTTACAACGCTGCTTTTTTTCCCTTGCGTTTTTCTCTTCTTCCCACGTTCTCTCTCTTCACTGCCTTCATCCCCGCTCTATTTCACTTCAGCCTTTCACTCTTGCTTCCTTCCAATGAGGACGGAGCTGCGTGAGAAAGGGCGCTATAGAGGATCGCTGTGGAGAGCTGCTGCTGTGCTTTGACATCTGAGCTCTGTTGAAAACGATCTCAATACAATTCTGAAAAACGCGACTCTCCGAACGCCAGCCGAACAAGTCTCCACAGCCGAAGCGCTGTGTCTCTTTTCAGCTGGCGATAAACCTTTCCTCGATCCTTTGCGGATTTGTTAAACTGTTCCTGATCAGAATAAAAAACGCTCACGCTAATACACAAGCACCCGCGTCTCTCCAACGCTGACAAATAAACAGACGGACAAGCCGCACTGCACGTGTGAACAGGGGAATGAGCGAGCGAGCGGGGATAGGGCGCCTCCTGCGCTTAAAAGCTTACAGCACCTGGTATTCCCAGGCGGTCTCCCATCCAAGTACTAACCAGGCCCATCCCTGTTTAGCTTCCGAGATCAGACGAAATCAGGCGTGCTCAAGGGGGTGTGGCCGTAAGCAAGAGCAAGGCTCGCTGGCACCCTTCTTATTGAGAGGACAGCTCCGTCACCTCTTTTACGACGCTGCTTTTTTTCCCTTGCGTTTTTCTCTTCTTCCCACGTTCTCTCTCTTCACTGCCTTCGTCCCCGCTCTATTTCACTTCAGCCTTTCACTCTTGCTTCCTTCCAATGAGGACGGAGCTGCGGGAGAAAGGGCGCTATAGAGGATCGCTGTGGAGAGCTGCTGCTGTGCTTTGACATCTGAGTTCTGTGGAAAACGATCTCAATACAATTCTGAAAAACGCGACTCTCCGAACGCCAGCCGAACAAGTCTCCACAGCCGAAGCGCTGTGTCTCTTTTCAGCTGGCGATAAACCTTTCTTCGATCCTTTGCGGACTTGTAAAACTGTTCCTGATCAGAATAAAAAACGCTCACGCTAATACACAAGCACCCGTGTCTCGCCAAAGCTGACAAATAAACAGACGGACAAGCCGCTCTGCACGTGTGAACAGGGGAATGAGCGAGCGAGCGGGGATAGGGCGCCTCCTGCGCTTAAAAGCTTACAGCACCTGGTATTCCCAGGCGGTCTCCCATCCAAGTACTAACCAGGCCCATCCCTGTTTAGCTTCCGAAATCAGACGAGATCAGGCGTGCTCAAGGGGGTGTGGCCGTAAGCGAGAGCAAGGCTCGCTGGCACCCTTCTTATTGAGAGGACAGCTCCGTCACCTCTTTTACGACGCTGCTTTTTTTCCCTTGCGTTTTTCTCTTCTTCCCACGTTCTCTCTCTTCACTGCCTTCGTCCCCGCTCTATTTCACTTCAGCCTTTCACTCTTGCTTCCTTCCAATGAGGACGGAGCTGCGGGAGAAAGGGCGCTATAGAGGATCGCTGTGGAGAGCTGCTGCTGTGCTTTGACATCTGAGCTCTGTGGAAAACGATCTCAATACAATTCTGAAAAACGCGACTCTCCGAACGCCAGCCGAACAAGTCTCCACAGCCGAAGCGCTGTGTCTCTTTTCAGCTGGCGATAAACCTTTCTTCGATCCTTTGCGGACTTGTAAAACTGTTCCTGATCAGAATAAAAAACGCTCACGCTAATACACAAGCACCTGTGTCTCGCCAAAGCTGACAAATAAACAGACGGACAAGCCGCACTGCACGTGTGAACAGGGGAATGAGCGAGCGAGCGGGGATAGGGCGCCTCCTTCGCTTAAAAGCTTACAGCACCTGGCATTCCCAGGCCGTCTCCCATCCAAGTACTAACCAGGCCCATCCCTGTTTAGCTTCCAAGATCAGACGAGATCAGGTGTGCTCAAGGGGGTGTGGCCGTAAGCGAGAGCAAGGCTCGCTGGCACCCTTCTTATTGAGAGGACAGCTCCGTCACCTCTTTTACGACGCTGCTTTTTTTCACTTGCGTTTTTCTCTTCTTCCCACGTTCTCTCTCTTCACTGCCTTCGTCCCCGCTCTATTTCACTTCAGCCTTTCACTCTTGCTTCCTTCCAATGAGGACGGAGTTTCGGGAGAAAGGGCGCTATAGAGGATCGCTGTGGAGAGCTGCTGCTGTGCTTTGACATCTGAGCTCTGTGGAAAACGATCTCAATACAATTCTGAAAAACGCGACTCTCCGAACGCCAGCCGAACAAGTCTCCACAGCCGAAGCGCTGTGTCTCTTTTCAGCTGGCGATAAACCTTTCCTCGATACTTTGCGGACTTGTAAAACTGTTCCTGATCAGAATAAAAAACGCTCACGCTAATACACAAGCACCCGTGTCTCGCCAAAGCTGACAAATAAACACACGGACAAGCCGCACTGCACGTGTGAACAGGGGAATGAGCGAGCGAGCGGGGATAGGGCGCCTCCTGCGCTTAAAAGCTTACAGCACCTGGTACTCCCAGGTGGTCTCCCATCCAAGTACTAACCAGGCCCATCCCTGTTTAGCTTCCGAGATCAGACGAGATCAGTCGTGCTCAAGGGGGTATGGGCGTAAGCGAGAGCAAGGCTCGCTGGCACCCTTCTTATTGAGAGGACAGCTCCGTCACCTCTTTTACGACGCTGCTTTTTTTCCCTTGCGTTTTTCTCTTCTTCCCACGTTCTCTCTCTTCACTGCCTTCGTCCCCGCTCTATTTCACTTCAGCCTTTCACTCTTGCTTCCTTCCAATGAGGACGGAGCTGCGGGAGAAAGGGGGCTATAGAGGATCGCTGTGGAGAGCTGCTGCTGTGCTTTGACATCTGAGCTCTGTGGAAAACGATCTCAATACAATTCTGAAAAACGCGACTCTCCGAACGCCAGCCGAACAAGTCTCCACAGCCGAAGCGCTGTGTCTCTTTTCAGCTGGCGATAAACCTTTCTTCGATCTTTTGCGGACTTGTAAAACTGTTCCTAATCAGAATAAAAAACGCTCACGCTAATACACAAGCACCCGCGTCTCGCCAAAGCTGACAAATAAACAGACGGACAAGCCGCACTGCACGTGTGAACACTGGAATGAGCGAGCGAGCGGGGATAGGGCGCCTCCTGCGCTTAAAGGCTTACAGCACCTGGTATTCCCAGGCGGTCTCCATTCCAAGTACTAACCAGGCCCATCCCTATTTAGCTTCCGAGATCAGACGAGATCAGGCGTGCTCAAGGGGGTGTGGCCGCAAGCAAGAGCAAGGCTCGCTGGCACCCTTCTTATTGAGAGGACAGCTCCATCACCTCTTTTACAACGCTGCTTTTTTTCCCTTGCGTTTTTCTCTTCTTCCCACGTTCTCTCTCTTCACTGCCTTCATCCCCGCTCTATTTCACTTCAGCCTTTCACTCTTGCTTCCTTCCAATGAGGACGGAGCTGCGGGAGAAAGGGCGCTATAGAGGATCGCTGTGGAGAGCTGCTGCTGTGCTTTGACATCTGAGCTCTGTTGAAAACGATCTCAATACAATTCTGAAAAACGCGACTCTCCGAACGCCAGCCGAACAAGTCTCCACAGCCGAAGCGCTGTGTCTCTTTTCAGCTGGCGATAAACCTTTCCTCGATCCTTTGCGGACTTGTTAAACTGTTCCTGATCAGAATAAAAAACGCTCACGCTAATACACAAGCACCCGTGTCTCGCCAAAGCTGACAAATAAACAGACGGACAAGCCGCACTGCACGTGTGAACAGGGGAATGAGCGAGCGAGCGGGGATAGGGCGCCTCCTGCGCTTAAAAGCTTACAGCACCTGGTATTCCCAGGCGGTCTCCCATCCAAGTACTAACCAGGCCCATCCCTGTTTAGCTTCCGAGATCAGACGAGATCAGGCGTGCTCAAGGGGGTGTGGCCGCAAGCAAGAGCAAGGCTCGCTGGCACCCTTCTTATTGAGAGGACAGCTCCATCACCTCTTTTACAACGCTGCTTTTTTTCCCTTGCGTTTTTCTCTTCTTCCCACGTTCTCTCTCTTCACTGCCTTCATCCCCGCTCTATTTCACTTCAGCCTTTCACTCTTGCTTCCTTCCAATGAGGACGGAGCTGCGGGAGAAAGGGCGCTATAGAGGATCGCTGTGGAGAGCTGCTGCTGTGCTTTGACATCTGAGCTCTGTTGAAAACGATCTCAATACAATTCTGAAAAACGCGACTCTCCGAACGCCAGCCGAACAAGTCTCCACAGCCGAAGCGCTGTGTCTCTTTTCAGCTGGCGATAAACCTTTCCTCGATCCTTTGCGGACTTGTTAAACTGTTCCTGATCAGAATAAAAAACGCTCACGCTAATACACAAGCACCCGTGTCTCGCCAAAGCTGACAAATAAACAGACGGACAAGCCGCACTGCACGTGTGAACAGGGGAATGAGCGAGCGAGCGGGGATAGGGCGCCTCCTGCGCTTAAAAGCTTACAGCACCTGGTATTCCCAGGCGGTCTCCCATCCAAGTACTAACCAGGCCCATCCCTGTTTAGCTTCCGAGATCAGACGAGATCAGGCGTGCTCAAGGGGTTGTGGCCGTAAGCGAGAGCAAGGCTCGCTGGCACCCTTCTTATTGAGAGGACAGCTCCGTCACCTCTTTTACGACGCTGCTCTTTTTCCCTTGCGTTTTTCTCTTCTTCCCACGTTCTCTCTCTTCACTGCCTTCGTCCCCGCTCTATTTCACTTCAGCCTTTCACTCTTGCTTCCTTCCAATGAGGACGGAGCTGCGGGAGAAAGGGCGCTATAGAGGATCGCTGTGGAGAGCTGCTGCTGTGCTTTGACATCTGAGCTCTGTGGAAAACGATCTCAATACAATTCTGAAAAACGCGACTCTCCGAACGCCAGCCGAACAAGTCTCCACAGCCGAAGCGCTGTGTCTCTTTTCAGCTGGCGATAAACCTTTCCTCGATCCTTTGCGGACTTGTTAAACTGTTCCTGATCAGAATAAAAAACGCTCACGCTAATACACAAGCACCCGTGTCTCGCCAAAGCTGACAAATAAACAGACGGACAAGCCGCACTGCACGTGTGAACAGGGGAATGAGCGAGCGAGCGGGGATAGGGCGCCTCCTGCGCT
This sequence comes from Lepisosteus oculatus, assembly GCF_040954835.1. NCBI lineage: Eukaryota > Metazoa > Chordata > Actinopteri > Semionotiformes > Lepisosteidae > Lepisosteus > Lepisosteus oculatus. The sequence continues at coordinate 19,388,313 of NC_090709.1, read as the reverse complement.
TAAAAGCTTACAGCACCTGGTATTCCCAGGCGGTCTCCCATCCAAGTACTAACCAGGCCCATCCCTGTTTAGCTTCCGAGATCAGACGAGATCAGGCGTGCTCAAGGGGGTGTGGCCGTAAGCTAGACCAAAGCTCGCTGGCACCCTTCTTATTGAGAGGACAGCTCCGTCACCTCTTTTACGACGCTGCTTTTTTTCCCTTGCGTTTTTCTCTTCTTCCCACGTTCTCTCTCTTCACTGCCTTCGTCCCCGCTCTATTTCACTTCAGCCTTTCACTCTTGCTTCCTTCCAATGAGGACGGAGCTGCGGGAGAAAGGGCGCTATAGAGGATCGCTGTGGAGAGCTGCTGCTGTGCTTTGACATCTGAGCTCTGTGGAAAACGATCTCAATACAATTCTGAAAAACGCGACTCTCCGAACGCCAGCCGAACAAGTCTCCACAGCCGAAGCGCTGTGTCTCTTTTCAGCTGGCGATAAACCTTTCTTCGATCCTTTGCGGACTTGTAAAACTGTTCCTGATCAGAATAAAAAACGCTCACACTAGTACACAAGCACCCGCGTCTCGCCAAAGCTGACAAATAAACAGACGGACAAGCCGCACTGCACGTGTGAACAGGGGAATGAGCGAGCGAGCGGGGATAGGGCGCCTCCTGCGCTTAAAAGTTTACAGCACCTGGTATTCCCAGGCGGTCTCCCATCCAAGTACTAACCAGGCCCATCCCTGTTTAGTTTCCGAGATCAGACGAGATCAGGTGTGCTCAAGGGGGTGTGGCCGTAAGCGAGAGCAAGGCTCGCTGGCACCCTTCTTATTGAGAGGACAGCTCCGTCACCTCTTTTACGACGCTGCTTTTTTTCCCTTGCGTTTTTCTCTTCTTCCCACGTTCTCTCTCTTCACTGCCTTCGTCCCCGCTCTATTTCACTTCAGCCTTTCACTCTTGCTTCCTTCCAATGAGGACGGAGCTGCGGGAGAAAGGGCGCTATAGAGGATCGCTGTGGAGAGCTGCTGCTGTGCTTTGACATCTGAGCTCTGTGGAAAACGATCTCAATACAATTCTGAAAAACGCGACTCTCCGAACGCCAGCCGAACAAGTCTCCACAGCCGAAGCGCTGTGTCTCTTTTCAGCTGGCGATAAACCTTTCTTCGATCCTTTGCGGACTTGTAAAACTGTTCCTGATCAGAATAAAAAACGCTCACGCTAATACACAAGCACCTGTGTCTCGCCAAAGCTGACAAATAAACAGACGGACAAGCCGCACTGCACGTGTGAACAGGGGAATGAGCGAGCGAGCGGGGATAGGGCGCCTCCTTCGCTTAAAAGCTTACAGCACCTGGCATTCCCAGGCCGTCTCCCATCCAAGTACTAACCAGGCCCATCCCTGTTTAGCTTCCAAGATCAGACGAGATCAGGTGTGCTCAAGGGGGTGTGGCCGTAAGCGAGAGCAAGGCTCGCTGGCACCCTTCTTATTGAGAGGACAGCTCCGTCACCTCTTTTACGACGCTGCTTTTTTTCACTTGCGTTTTTCTCTTCTTCCCACGTTCTCTCTCTTCACTGCCTTCGTCCCCGCTCTATTTCACTTCAGCCTTTCACTCTTGCTTCCTTCCAATGAGGACGGAGTTTCGGGAGAAAGGGCGCTATAGAGGATCGCTGTGGAGAGCTGCTGCTGTGCTTTGACATCTGAGCTCTGTGGAAAACGATCTCAATACAATTCTGAAAAACGCGACTCTCCGAACGCCAGCCGAACAAGTCTCCACAGCCGAAGCGCTGTGTCTCTTTTCAGCTGGCGATAAACCTTTCCTCGATACTTTGCGGACTTGTAAAACTGTTCCTGATCAGAATAAAAAACGCTCACGCTAATACACAAGCACCCGTGTCTCGCCAAAGCTGACAAATAAACACACGGACAAGCCGCACTGCACGTGTGAACAGGGGAATGAGCGAGCGAGCGGGGATAGGGCGCCTCCTGCGCTTAAAAGCTTACAGCACCTGGTACTCCCAGGTGGTCTCCCATCCAAGTACTAACCAGGCCCATCCCTGTTTAGCTTCCGAGATCAGACGAGATCAGTCGTGCTCAAGGGGGTATGGGCGTAAGCGAGAGCAAGGCTCGCTGGCACCCTTCTTATTGAGAGGACAGCTCCGTCACCTCTTTTACGACGCTGCTTTTTTTCCCTTGCGTTTTTCTCTTCTTCCCACGTTCTCTCTCTTCACTGCCTTCGTCCCCGCTCTATTTCACTTCAGCCTTTCACTCTTGCTTCCTTCCAATGAGGACGGAGCTGCGGGAGAAAGGGCGCTATAGAGGATCGCTGTGGAGAGCTGCTGCTGTGCTTTGACATCTGAGCTCTGTGGAAAACGATCTCAATACAATTCTGAAAAACGCGACTCTCCGAATGCCAGCCGAACAAGTCTCCACAGCCGAAGCGCTGTGTCTCTTTTCAGCTGGCGATAAACCTTTCCTCGATCCTTTGCGGACTTGTAAAACTGTTCCTGATCAGAAAAAAAAACGCTCACGCTAATACACAAGCACCCGTGTCTCGCCAAAGCTGACAAATAAACAGACGGACAAGCCGCACTGCACGTGTGAACAGGGGAATGAGCGAGCGAGCGGGGATAGGGCGCCTCCTGCGCTTAAAAGCTTACAGCACCGGGTATTCCCAGGCGGTCTCCCATCCAAGTACTAACCAGGCCCATCCCTGTTTAGCTTCCAAGATCAGACGAGATCAGGCATGCTCAAGGGGGTGTGGCCGTAAGCGAGGGCAAGGCTCGCTGGCACCCTTCTTATTGAGAGTACAGCTCCGTCACCTCTTTTACGATGCTGCTTTTTTCCCTTGCGTTTTTCTCTTCTTTCCACGTTCTCTCTCTTCACTGCCTTCGTCCCCGCTCTATTTCACTTCAGCCTTTAACTCTTGCTTCCTTCCAATGAGGACGGAGCTGCGGGAGAAAGGGCGCTATAGAGGATCGCTGTGGAGAGCTGCTGCTGTGCTTTGACATCTGAGCTCTGTGGAAAACGATCTCAATACAATTCTGAAAAACGCGACTCTCCGAACGCCAGCCGAACAAGTCTCCACAGCCGAAGCGCTGTGTCTCTTTTCAGCTGGCGATAAACCTTTCCTCGATCCTTTGCGGACTTGTAAAACTGTTCCTGATCAGAATAAAAAACGCTCACGCTAATACACAAGCACCCGTGTCTCGCCAAAGCTGACAAATAAACAGACGGACAAGCCGCACTGCACGTGTGAAGAGGGGAATGAGCCAGCGAGCGGGGATAGGGCGCCTCCTGCGCTTAAAAGCTTACAGCATCTGGTATTCCCAGGCCGTCTCCCATCCAAGTACTAACCAGGCCCATCCCTGTTTAGCTTCCAAGATCAGACGAGATCAGGCATGCTCAAGGGGGTGTGGCCGTAAGCGAGAGCAAGGCTCGCTGGCACCCTTCTTATTGAGAGTACAGCTCCGTCACCTCTTTTACGATGCTGCTTTTTTCCCTTGCGTTTTTCTCTTCTTTCCACGTTCTCTCTCTTCACTGCCTTCGTCCCCGCTCTATTTCACTTCAGCCTTTCACTCTTGCTTCCTTCCAATGAGGACGGAGCTGCGGGAGAAAGGGCGCTATAGAGGATCGCTGTGGAGAGCTGCTGCTGTGCTTTGACATCTGAGCTCTGTTGAAAACGATCTCAATACAATTCTGAAAAACGCGACTCTCCGAACGCCAGCCGAACAAGTCTCCACAGCCGAAGCGCTGTGTCTCTTTTCAGCTGGCGATAAACCTTTCCTCGATCCTTTGCGGACTTGTTAAACTGTTCCTGATCAGAATAAAAAACGCTCACGCTAATACACAAGCACCCGTGTCTCGCCAAAGCTGACAAATAAACAGACGGACAAGCCGCACTGCACGTGTGAACAGGGGAATGAGCGAGCGAGCGGGGATAGGGCGCCTCCTGCGCTTAAAAGCTTACAGCACCTGGTATTCCCAGGCGGTCTCCCATCCAAGTACTAACCAGGCCCATCCCTGTTTAGCTTCCGAAATCAGACGAGATCAGGCGTGCTCAAGGGGGTGTGGCTGTAAGCGAGAGCAAGGCTCGCTGGCACCCTTCTTATTGAGAGGACAGCTCCGTCACCTCTTTTACGACGCTGCTTTTTTTCCCTTGCGTTTTTCTCTTCTTCCCACGTTCTCTCTCTTCACTGCCTTCGTCCCCGCTCTATTTCACTTCAGCCTTTCACTCTTGCTTCCTTCCAATGAGGACGGAGCTGCGTGAGAAAGGGCGCTATAGAGGATCGCTGTGGAGAGCTGCTGCTGTGCTTTGACATCTGAGCTCTGTTGAAAACGATCTCAATACAATTCTGAAAAACGCGACTCTCCGAACGCCAGCCGAACAAGTCTCCACAGCCGAAGCGCTGTGTCTCTTTTCAGCTGGCGATAAACCTTTCCTCGATCCTTTGCGGATTTGTTAAACTGTTCCTGATCAGAATAAAAAACGCTCACGCTAATACACAAGCACCCGCGTCTCTCCAACGCTGACAAATAAACAGACGGACAAGCCGCACTGCACGTGTGAACAGGGGAATGAGCGAGCGAGCGGGGATAGGGCGCCTCCTGCGCTTAAAAGCTTACAGCACCTGGTATTCCCAGGCGGTCTCCCATCCAAGTACTAACCAGGCCCATCCCTGTTTAGCTTCCGAGATCAGACGAAATCAGGCGTGCTCAAGGGGGTGTGGCCGTAAGCAAGAGCAAGGCTCGCTGGCACCCTTCTTATTGAGAGGACAGCTCCGTCACCTCTTTTACGACGCTGCTTTTTTTCCCTTGCGTTTTTCTCTTCTTCCCACGTTCTCTCTCTTCACTGCCTTCGTCCCCGCTCTATTTCACTTCAGCCTTTCACTCTTGCTTCCTTCCAATGAGGACGGAGCTGCGGGAGAAAGGGCGCTATAGAGGATCGCTGTGGAGAGCTGCTGCTGTGCTTTGACATCTGAGTTCTGTGGAAAACGATCTCAATACAATTCTGAAAAACGCGACTCTCCGAACGCCAGCCGAACAAGTCTCCACAGCCGAAGCGCTGTGTCTCTTTTCAGCTGGCGATAAACCTTTCTTCGATCCTTTGCGGACTTGTAAAACTGTTCCTGATCAGAATAAAAAACGCTCACGCTAATACACAAGCACCCGTGTCTCGCCAAAGCTGACAAATAAACAGACGGACAAGCCGCTCTGCACGTGTGAACAGGGGAATGAGCGAGCGAGCGGGGATAGGGCGCCTCCTGCGCTTAAAAGCTTACAGCACCTGGTATTCCCAGGCGGTCTCCCATCCAAGTACTAACCAGGCCCATCCCTGTTTAGCTTCCGAAATCAGACGAGATCAGGCGTGCTCAAGGGGGTGTGGCCGTAAGCGAGAGCAAGGCTCGCTGGCACCCTTCTTATTGAGAGGACAGCTCCGTCACCTCTTTTACGACGCTGCTTTTTTTCCCTTGCGTTTTTCTCTTCTTCCCACGTTCTCTCTCTTCACTGCCTTCGTCCCCGCTCTATTTCACTTCAGCCTTTCACTCTTGCTTCCTTCCAATGAGGACGGAGCTGCGGGAGAAAGGGCGCTATAGAGGATCGCTGTGGAGAGCTGCTGCTGTGCTTTGACATCTGAGCTCTGTGGAAAACGATCTCAATACAATTCTGAAAAACGCGACTCTCCGAACGCCAGCCGAACAAGTCTCCACAGCCGAAGCGCTGTGTCTCTTTTCAGCTGGCGATAAACCTTTCTTCGATCCTTTGCGGACTTGTAAAACTGTTCCTGATCAGAATAAAAAACGCTCACGCTAATACACAAGCACCTGTGTCTCGCCAAAGCTGACAAATAAACAGACGGACAAGCCGCACTGCACGTGTGAACAGGGGAATGAGCGAGCGAGCGGGGATAGGGCGCCTCCTTCGCTTAAAAGCTTACAGCACCTGGCATTCCCAGGCCGTCTCCCATCCAAGTACTAACCAGGCCCATCCCTGTTTAGCTTCCAAGATCAGACGAGATCAGGTGTGCTCAAGGGGGTGTGGCCGTAAGCGAGAGCAAGGCTCGCTGGCACCCTTCTTATTGAGAGGACAGCTCCGTCACCTCTTTTACGACGCTGCTTTTTTTCACTTGCGTTTTTCTCTTCTTCCCACGTTCTCTCTCTTCACTGCCTTCGTCCCCGCTCTATTTCACTTCAGCCTTTCACTCTTGCTTCCTTCCAATGAGGACGGAGTTTCGGGAGAAAGGGCGCTATAGAGGATCGCTGTGGAGAGCTGCTGCTGTGCTTTGACATCTGAGCTCTGTGGAAAACGATCTCAATACAATTCTGAAAAACGCGACTCTCCGAACGCCAGCCGAACAAGTCTCCACAGCCGAAGCGCTGTGTCTCTTTTCAGCTGGCGATAAACCTTTCCTCGATACTTTGCGGACTTGTAAAACTGTTCCTGATCAGAATAAAAAACGCTCACGCTAATACACAAGCACCCGTGTCTCGCCAAAGCTGACAAATAAACACACGGACAAGCCGCACTGCACGTGTGAACAGGGGAATGAGCGAGCGAGCGGGGATAGGGCGCCTCCTGCGCTTAAAAGCTTACAGCACCTGGTACTCCCAGGTGGTCTCCCATCCAAGTACTAACCAGGCCCATCCCTGTTTAGCTTCCGAGATCAGACGAGATCAGTCGTGCTCAAGGGGGTATGGGCGTAAGCGAGAGCAAGGCTCGCTGGCACCCTTCTTATTGAGAGGACAGCTCCGTCACCTCTTTTACGACGCTGCTTTTTTTCCCTTGCGTTTTTCTCTTCTTCCCACGTTCTCTCTCTTCACTGCCTTCGTCCCCGCTCTATTTCACTTCAGCCTTTCACTCTTGCTTCCTTCCAATGAGGACGGAGCTGCGGGAGAAAGGGGGCTATAGAGGATCGCTGTGGAGAGCTGCTGCTGTGCTTTGACATCTGAGCTCTGTGGAAAACGATCTCAATACAATTCTGAAAAACGCGACTCTCCGAACGCCAGCCGAACAAGTCTCCACAGCCGAAGCGCTGTGTCTCTTTTCAGCTGGCGATAAACCTTTCTTCGATCTTTTGCGGACTTGTAAAACTGTTCCTAATCAGAATAAAAAACGCTCACGCTAATACACAAGCACCCGCGTCTCGCCAAAGCTGACAAATAAACAGACGGACAAGCCGCACTGCACGTGTGAACACTGGAATGAGCGAGCGAGCGGGGATAGGGCGCCTCCTGCGCTTAAAGGCTTACAGCACCTGGTATTCCCAGGCGGTCTCCATTCCAAGTACTAACCAGGCCCATCCCTATTTAGCTTCCGAGATCAGACGAGATCAGGCGTGCTCAAGGGGGTGTGGCCGCAAGCAAGAGCAAGGCTCGCTGGCACCCTTCTTATTGAGAGGACAGCTCCATCACCTCTTTTACAACGCTGCTTTTTTTCCCTTGCGTTTTTCTCTTCTTCCCACGTTCTCTCTCTTCACTGCCTTCATCCCCGCTCTATTTCACTTCAGCCTTTCACTCTTGCTTCCTTCCAATGAGGACGGAGCTGCGGGAGAAAGGGCGCTATAGAGGATCGCTGTGGAGAGCTGCTGCTGTGCTTTGACATCTGAGCTCTGTTGAAAACGATCTCAATACAATTCTGAAAAACGCGACTCTCCGAACGCCAGCCGAACAAGTCTCCACAGCCGAAGCGCTGTGTCTCTTTTCAGCTGGCGATAAACCTTTCCTCGATCCTTTGCGGACTTGTTAAACTGTTCCTGATCAGAATAAAAAACGCTCACGCTAATACACAAGCACCCGTGTCTCGCCAAAGCTGACAAATAAACAGACGGACAAGCCGCACTGCACGTGTGAACAGGGGAATGAGCGAGCGAGCGGGGATAGGGCGCCTCCTGCGCTTAAAAGCTTACAGCACCTGGTATTCCCAGGCGGTCTCCCATCCAAGTACTAACCAGGCCCATCCCTGTTTAGCTTCCGAGATCAGACGAGATCAGGCGTGCTCAAGGGGGTGTGGCCGCAAGCAAGAGCAAGGCTCGCTGGCACCCTTCTTATTGAGAGGACAGCTCCATCACCTCTTTTACAACGCTGCTTTTTTTCCCTTGCGTTTTTCTCTTCTTCCCACGTTCTCTCTCTTCACTGCCTTCATCCCCGCTCTATTTCACTTCAGCCTTTCACTCTTGCTTCCTTCCAATGAGGACGGAGCTGCGGGAGAAAGGGCGCTATAGAGGATCGCTGTGGAGAGCTGCTGCTGTGCTTTGACATCTGAGCTCTGTTGAAAACGATCTCAATACAATTCTGAAAAACGCGACTCTCCGAACGCCAGCCGAACAAGTCTCCACAGCCGAAGCGCTGTGTCTCTTTTCAGCTGGCGATAAACCTTTCCTCGATCCTTTGCGGACTTGTTAAACTGTTCCTGATCAGAATAAAAAACGCTCACGCTAATACACAAGCACCCGTGTCTCGCCAAAGCTGACAAATAAACAGACGGACAAGCCGCACTGCACGTGTGAACAGGGGAATGAGCGAGCGAGCGGGGATAGGGCGCCTCCTGCGCTTAAAAGCTTACAGCACCTGGTATTCCCAGGCGGTCTCCCATCCAAGTACTAACCAGGCCCATCCCTGTTTAGCTTCCGAGATCAGACGAGATCAGGCGTGCTCAAGGGGTTGTGGCCGTAAGCGAGAGCAAGGCTCGCTGGCACCCTTCTTATTGAGAGGACAGCTCCGTCACCTCTTTTACGACGCTGCTCTTTTTCCCTTGCGTTTTTCTCTTCTTCCCACGTTCTCTCTCTTCACTGCCTTCGTCCCCGCTCTATTTCACTTCAGCCTTTCACTCTTGCTTCCTTCCAATGAGGACGGAGCTGCGGGAGAAAGGGCGCTATAGAGGATCGCTGTGGAGAGCTGCTGCTGTGCTTTGACATCTGAGCTCTGTGGAAAACGATCTCAATACAATTCTGAAAAACGCGACTCTCCGAACGCCAGCCGAACAAGTCTCCACAGCCGAAGCGCTGTGTCTCTTTTCAGCTGGCGATAAACCTTTCCTCGATCCTTTGCGGACTTGTTAAACTGTTCCTGATCAGAATAAAAAACGCTCACGCTAATACACAAGCACCCGTGTCTCGCCAAAGCTGACAAATAAACAGACGGACAAGCCGCACTGCACGTGTGAACAGGGGAATGAGCGAGCGAGCGGGGATAGGGCGCCTCCTGCGCTTAAAAGCTTACAGCACCTGGTATTCCCAGGCGGTCTCCCATCCAAGTACTAACCAGGCCCATCCCTGTTTAGCTTCCGAGATCAGACGAGATCAGGCGTGCTCAAGGGGGTGTGGCCGTAAGCTAGACCAAAGCTCGCTGGCACCCTTCTTATTGAGAGGACAGCTCCGTCACCTCTTTTACGACGCTGCTTTTTTTCCCTTGCGTTTTTCTCTTCTTCCCACGTTCTCTCTCTTCACTGCCTTCGTCCCCGCTCTATTTCACTTCAGCCTTTCACTCTTGCTTCCTTCCAATGAGGACGGAGCTGCGGGAGAAAGGGCGCTATAGAGGATCGCTGTGGAGAGCTGCTGCTGTGCTTTGACATCTGAGCTCTGTGGAAAACGATCTCAATACAATTCTGAAAAACGCGACTCTCCGAACGCCAGCCGAACAAGTCTCCACAGCCGAAGCGCTGTGTCTCTTTTCAGCTGGCGATAAACCTTTCTTCGATCCTTTGCGGACTTGTAAAACTGTTCCTGATCAGAATAAAAAACGCTCACACTAGTACACAAGCACCCGCGTCTCGCCAAAGCTGACAAATAAACAGACGGACAAGCCGCACTGCACGTGTGAACAGGGGAATGAGCGAGCGAGCGGGGATAGGGCGCCTCCTGCGCTTAAAAGTTTACAGCACCTGGTATTCCCAGGCGGTCTCCCATCCAAGTACTAACCAGGCCCATCCCTGTTTAGTTTCCGAGATCAGACGAGATCAGGTGTGCTCAAGGGGGTGTGGCCGTAAGCGAGAGCAAGGCTCGCTGGCACCCTTCTTATTGAGAGGACAGCTCCGTCACCTCTTTTACGACGCTGCTTTTTTTCCCTTGCGTTTTTCTCTTCTTCCCACGTTCTCTCTCTTCACTGCCTTCGTCCCCGCTCTATTTCACTTCAGCCTTTCACTCTTGCTTCCTTCCAATGAGGACGGAGCTGCGGGAGAAAGGGCGCTATAGAGGATCGCTGTGGAGAGCTGCTGCTGTGCTTTGACATCTGAGCTCTGTGGAAAACGATCTCAATACAATTCTGAAAAACGCGACTCTCCGAACGCCAGCCGAACAAGTCTCCACAGCCGAAGCGCTGTGTCTCTTTTCAGCTGGCGATAAACCTTTCTTCGATCCTTTGCGGACTTGTAAAACTGTTCCTGATCAGAATAAAAAACGCTCACGCTAATACACAAGCACCTGTGTCTCGCCAAAGCTGACAAATAAACAGACGGACAAGCCGCACTGCACGTGTGAACAGGGGAATGAGCGAGCGAGCGGGGATAGGGCGCCTCCTTCGCTTAAAAGCTTACAGCACCTGGCATTCCCAGGCCGTCTCCCATCCAAGTACTAACCAGGCCCATCCCTGTTTAGCTTCCAAGATCAGACGAGATCAGGTGTGCTCAAGGGGGTGTGGCCGTAAGCGAGAGCAAGGCTCGCTGGCACCCTTCTTATTGAGAGGACAGCTCCGTCACCTCTTTTACGACGCTGCTTTTTTTCACTTGCGTTTTTCTCTTCTTCCCACGTTCTCTCTCTTCACTGCCTTCGTCCCCGCTCTATTTCACTTCAGCCTTTCACTCTTGCTTCCTTCCAATGAGGACGGAGTTTCGGGAGAAAGGGCGCTATAGAGGATCGCTGTGGAGAGCTGCTGCTGTGCTTTGACATCTGAGCTCTGTGGAAAACGATCTCAATACAATTCTGAAAAACGCGACTCTCCGAACGCCAGCCGAACAAGTCTCCACAGCCGAAGCGCTGTGTCTCTTTTCAGCTGGCGATAAACCTTTCCTCGATACTTTGCGGACTTGTAAAACTGTTCCTGATCAGAATAAAAAACGCTCACGCTAATACACAAGCACCCGTGTCTCGCCAAAGCTGACAAATAAACACACGGACAAGCCGCACTGCACGTGTGAACAGGGGAATGAGCGAGCGAGCGGGGATAGGGCGCCTCCTGCGCTTAAAAGCTTACAGCACCTGGTACTCCCAGGTGGTCTCCCATCCAAGTACTAACCAGGCCCATCCCTGTTTAGCTTCCGAGATCAGACGAGATCAGTCGTGCTCAAGGGGGTATGGGCGTAAGCGAGAGCAAGGCTCGCTGGCACCCTTCTTATTGAGAGGACAGCTCCGTCACCTCTTTTACGACGCTGCTTTTTTTCCCTTGCGTTTTTCTCTTCTTCCCACGTTCTCTCTCTTCACTGCCTTCGTCCCCGCTCTATTTCACTTCAGCCTTTCACTCTTGCTTCCTTCCAATGAGGACGGAGCTGCGGGAGAAAGGGCGCTATAGAGGATCGCTGTGGAGAGCTGCTGCTGTGCTTTGACATCTGAGCTCTGTGGAAAACGATCTCAATACAATTCTGAAAAACGCGACTCTCCGAATGCCAGCCGAACAAGTCTCCACAGCCGAAGCGCTGTGTCTCTTTTCAGCTGGCGATAAACCTTTCCTCGATCCTTTGCGGACTTGTAAAACTGTTCCTGATCAGAAAAAAAAACGCTCACGCTAATACACAAGCACCCGTGTCTCGCCAAAGCTGACAAATAAACAGACGGACAAGCCGCACTGCACGTGTGAACAGGGGAATGAGCGAGCGAGCGGGGATAGGGCGCCTCCTGCGCTTAAAAGCTTACAGCACCGGGTATTCCCAGGCGGTCTCCCATCCAAGTACTAACCAGGCCCATCCCTGTTTAGCTTCCAAGATCAGACGAGATCAGGCATGCTCAAGGGGGTGTGGCCGTAAGCGAGGGCAAGGCTCGCTGGCACCCTTCTTATTGAGAGTACAGCTCCGTCACCTCTTTTACGATGCTGCTTTTTTCCCTTGCGTTTTTCTCTTCTTTCCACGTTCTCTCTCTTCACTGCCTTCGTCCCCGCTCTATTTCACTTCAGCCTTTAACTCTTGCTTCCTTCCAATGAGGACGGAGCTGCGGGAGAAAGGGCGCTATAGAGGATCGCTGTGGAGAGCTGCTGCTGTGCTTTGACATCTGAGCTCTGTGGAAAACGATCTCAATACAATTCTGAAAAACGCGACTCTCCGAACGCCAGCCGAACAAGTCTCCACAGCCGAAGCGCTGTGTCTCTTTTCAGCTGGCGATAAACCTTTCCTCGATCCTTTGCGGACTTGTAAAACTGTTCCTGATCAGAATAAAAAACGCTCACGCTAATACACAAGCACCCGTGTCTCGCCAAAGCTGACAAATAAATAGATGGACAAGCCGCACTGCACGTGTGAACAGGGGAATGAGCGAGCGAGCGGGGATAGGGCGCCTCCTGCGCTTAAAAGCTTACAGCATCTGGTATTCCCAGGCGGTCTCCCATCCAAGTACTAACCAGGCCCATCCCTATTTAGCTTCCGAGATCAGACAAGATCAGGCGTGCTCAAGGGGGTGTGGCCGCAAGCAAGAGCAAGGCTCGCTGGCACCCTTCTTATTGAGAGGACAGCTCCATCACCTCTTTTACAACGCTGCTTTTTTTCCCTTGCGTTTTTCTCTTCTTCCCACGTTCTCTCTCTTCACTGCCTTCATCCCCGCTCTATTTCACTTCAGCCTTTCACTCTTGCTTCCTTCCAATGAGGACGGAGCTGCGTGAGAAAGGGCGCTATAGAGGATCGCTGTGGAGAGCTGCTGCTGTGCTTTGACATCTGAGCTCTGTTGAAAACGATCTCAATACAATTCTGAAAAACGCGACTCTCCGAACGCCAGCCGAACAAGTCTCCACAGCCGAAGCGCTGTGTCTCTTTTCAGCTGGCGATAAACCTTTCCTCGATCCTTTGCGGATTTGTTAAACTGTTCCTGATCAGAATAAAAAACGCTCACGCTAATACACAAGCACCCGTGTCTCGCCAAAGCTGACAAATAAACAGACGGACAAGCCGCACTGCACGTGTGAAGAGGGGAATGAGCCAGCGAGCGGGGATAGGGCGCCTCCTGCGCTTAAAAGCTTACAGCATCTGGTATTCCCAGGCCGTCTCCCATCCAAGTACTAACCAGGCCCATCCCTGTTTAGCTTCCAAGATCAGACGAGATCAGGCATGCTCAAGGGGGTGTGGCCGTAAGCGAGAGCAAGGCTCGCTGGCACCCTTCTTATTGAGAGTACAGCTCCGTCACCTCTTTTACGATGCTGCTTTTTTCCCTTGCGTTTTTCTCTTCTTTCCACGTTCTCTCTCTTCACTGCCTTCGTCCCCGCTCTATTTCACTTCAGCCTTTCACTCTTGCTTCCTTCCAATGAGGACGGAGCTGCGGGAGAAAGGGCGCTATAGAGGATCGCTGTGGAGAGCTGCTGCTGTGCTTTGACATCTGAGCTCTGTTGAAAACGATCTCAATACAATTCTGAAAAACGCGACTCTCCGAACGCCAGCCGAACAAGTCTCCACAGCCGAAGCGCTGTGTCTCTTTTCAGCTGGCGATAAACCTTTCCTCGATCCTTTGCGGACTTGTTAAACTGTTCCTGATCAGAATAAAAAACGCTCACGCTAATACACAAGCACCCGTGTCTCGCCAAAGCTGACAAATAAACAGACGGACAAGCCGCACTGCACGTGTGAACAGGGGAATGAGCGAGCGAGCGGGGATAGGGCGCCTCCTGCGCTTAAAAGCTTACAGCACCTGGTATTCCCAGGCGGTCTCCCATCCAAGTACTAACCAGGCCCATCCCTGTTTAGCTTCCGAAATCAGACGAGATCAGGCGTGCTCAAGGGGGTGTGGCTGTAAGCGAGAGCAAGGCTCGCTGGCACCCTTCTTATTGAGAGGACAGCTCCGTCACCTCTTTTACGACGCTGCTTTTTTTCCCTTGCGTTTTTCTCTTCTTCCCACGTTCTCTCTCTTCACTGCCTTCGTCCCCGCTCTATTTCACTTCAGCCTTTCACTCTTGCTTCCTTCCAATGAGGACGGAGCTGCGGGAGAAAGGGCGCTATAGAGGATCGCTGTGGAGAGCTGCTGCTGTGCTTTGACATCTGAGCTCTGTGGAAAACGATCTCAATACAATTCTGAAAAACGCGACTCTCCGAACGCCAGCCGAACAAGTCTCCACAGCCGAAGCGCTGTGTCTCTTTTCAGCTGGCGATAAACCTTTCCTCGATCCTTTGCGGACTTGTAAAACTGTTCATGATCAGAATAAAAAACGCTCACGCTAATACACAAGCACCCGCGTCTCGCCAAAGCTGACAAATAAACAGACGGACAAGCCGCACTGCACGTGTGAACAGGGGAATGAGCGAGCGAGCGGGGATAGGGCGCCTCCTGCGCTTAAAAGCTTACAGCACCTGGTATTCCCAGGCGGTCTCCCATCCAAGTACTAACCAGGCCCATCCCTGTTTAGCTTCCGAGATCAGACGAGATCAGGCGTGCTCAAGGGGGTGTGGCCGCAAGCAAGAGCAATGCTCGCTGGCACCCTTCTTATTGAGAGGACAGCTCCATCACCTCTTTTACAACGCTGCTTTTTTTCCCTTGCGTTTTTCTCTTCTTCCCACGTTCTCTCTCTTCACTGCCTTCATCCCCGCTCTATTTCACTTCAGCCTTTCACTCTTGCTTCCTTCCAATGAGGACGGAGCTGCGTGAGAAAGGGCGCTATAGAGGATCGCTGTGGAGAGCTGCTGCTGTGCTTTGACATCTGAGCTCTGTTGAAAACGATCTCAATACAATTCTGAAAAACGCGACTCTCCGAACGCCAGCCGAACAAGTCTCCACAGCCGAAGCGCTGTGTCTCTTTTCAGCTGGCGATAAACCTTTCCTCGATCCTTTGCGGATTTGTTAAACTGTTCCTGATCAGAATAAAAAACGCTCACGCTAATACACAAGCACCCGCGTCTCTCCAACGCTGACAAATAAACAGACGGACAAGCCGCACTGCACGTGTGAACAGGGGAATGAGCGAGCGAGCGGGGATAGGGCGCCTCCTGCGCTTAAAAGCTTACAGCACCTGGTATTCCCAGGCGGTCTCCCATCCAAGTACTAACCAGGCCCATCCCTGTTTAGCTTCCGAGATCAGACGAAATCAGGCGTGCTCAAGGGGGTGTGGCCGTAAGCAAGAGCAAGGCTCGCTGGCACCCTTCTTATTGAGAGGACAGCTCCGTCACCTCTTTTACGACGCTGCTTTTTTTCCCTTGCGTTTTTCTCTTCTTCCCACGTTCTCTCTCTTCACTGCCTTCGTCCCCGCTCTATTTCACTTCAGCCTTTCACTCTTGCTTCCTTCCAATGAGGACGGAGCTGCGGGAGAAAGGGCGCTATAGAGGATCGCTGTGGAGAGCTGCTGCTGTGCTTTGACATCTGAGTTCTGTGGAAAACGATCTCAATACAATTCTGAAAAACGCGACTCTCCGAACGCCAGCCGAACAAGTCTCCACAGCCGAAGCGCTGTGTCTCTTTTCAGCTGGCGATAAACCTTTCTTCGATCCTTTGCGGACTTGTAAAACTGTTCCTGATCAGAATAAAAAACGCTCACGCTAATACACAAGCACCCGTGTCTCGCCAAAGCTGACAAATAAACAGACGGACAAGCCGCTCTGCACGTGTGAACAGGGGAATGAGCGAGCGAGCGGGGATAGGGCGCCTCCTGCGCTTAAAAGCTTACAGCACCTGGTATTCCCAGGCGGTCTCCCATCCAAGTACTAACCAGGCCCATCCCTGTTTAGCTTCCGAAATCAGACGAGATCAGGCGTGCTCAAGGGGGTGTGGCCGTAAGCGAGAGCAAGGCTCGCTGGCACCCTTCTTATTGAGAGGACAGCTCCGTCACCTCTTTTACGACGCTGCTTTTTTTCCCTTGCGTTTTTCTCTTCTTCCCACGTTCTCTCTCTTCACTGCCTTCGTCCCCGCTCTATTTCACTTCAGCCTTTCACTCTTGCTTCCTTCCAATGAGGACGGAGCTGCGGGAGAAAGGGCGCTATAGAGGATCGCTGTGGAGAGCTGCTGCTGTGCTTTGACATCTGAGCTCTGTGGAAAACGATCTCAATACAATTCTGAAAAACGCGACTCTCCGAACGCCAGCCGAACAAGTCTCCACAGCCGAAGCGCTGTGTCTCTTTTCAGCTGGCGATAAACCTTTCTTCGATCCTTTGCGGACTTGTAAAACTGTTCCTGATCAGAATAAAAAACGCTCACGCTAATACACAAGCACCTGTGTCTCGCCAAAGCTGACAAATAAACAGACGGACAAGCCGCACTGCACGTGTGAACAGGGGAATGAGCGAGCGAGCGGGGATAGGGCGCCTCCTTCGCTTAAAAGCTTACAGCACCTGGCATTCCCAGGCCGTCTCCCATCCAAGTACTAACCAGGCCCATCCCTGTTTAGCTTCCAAGATCAGACGAGATCAGGTGTGCTCAAGGGGGTGTGGCCGTAAGCGAGAGCAAGGCTCGCTGGCACCCTTCTTATTGAGAGGACAGCTCCGTCACCTCTTTTACGACGCTGCTTTTTTTCACTTGCGTTTTTCTCTTCTTCCCACGTTCTCTCTCTTCACTGCCTTCGTCCCCGCTCTATTTCACTTCAGCCTTTCACTCTTGCTTCCTTCCAATGAGGACGGAGTTTCGGGAGAAAGGGCGCTATAGAGGATCGCTGTGGAGAGCTGCTGCTGTGCTTTGACATCTGAGCTCTGTGGAAAACGATCTCAATACAATTCTGAAAAACGCGACTCTCCGAACGCCAGCCGAACAAGTCTCCACAGCCGAAGCGCTGTGTCTCTTTTCAGCTGGCGATAAACCTTTCCTCGATACTTTGCGGACTTGTAAAACTGTTCCTGATCAGAATAAAAAACGCTCACGCTAATACACAAGCACCCGTGTCTCGCCAAAGCTGACAAATAAACACACGGACAAGCCGCACTGCACGTGTGAACAGGGGAATGAGCGAGCGAGCGGGGATAGGGCGCCTCCTGCGCTTAAAAGCTTACAGCACCTGGTACTCCCAGGTGGTCTCCCATCCAAGTACTAACCAGGCCCATCCCTGTTTAGCTTCCGAGATCAGACGAGATCAGTCGTGCTCAAGGGGGTATGGGCGTAAGCGAGAGCAAGGCTCGCTGGCACCCTTCTTATTGAGAGGACAGCTCCGTCACCTCTTTTACGACGCTGCTTTTTTTCCCTTGCGTTTTTCTCTTCTTCCCACGTTCTCTCTCTTCACTGCCTTCGTCCCCGCTCTATTTCACTTCAGCCTTTCACTCTTGCTTCCTTCCAATGAGGACGGAGCTGCGGGAGAAAGGGGGCTATAGAGGATCGCTGTGGAGAGCTGCTGCTGTGCTTTGACATCTGAGCTCTGTGGAAAACGATCTCAATACAATTCTGAAAAACGCGACTCTCCGAACGCCAGCCGAACAAGTCTCCACAGCCGAAGCGCTGTGTCTCTTTTCAGCTGGCGATAAACCTTTCTTCGATCTTTTGCGGACTTGTAAAACTGTTCCTAATCAGAATAAAAAACGCTCACGCTAATACACAAGCACCCGCGTCTCGCCAAAGCTGACAAATAAACAGACGGACAAGCCGCACTGCACGTGTGAACACTGGAATGAGCGAGCGAGCGGGGATAGGGCGCCTCCTGCGCTTAAAGGCTTACAGCACCTGGTATTCCCAGGCGGTCTCCATTCCAAGTACTAACCAGGCCCATCCCTATTTAGCTTCCGAGATCAGACGAGATCAGGCGTGCTCAAGGGGGTGTGGCCGCAAGCAAGAGCAAGGCTCGCTGGCACCCTTCTTATTGAGAGGACAGCTCCATCACCTCTTTTACAACGCTGCTTTTTTTCCCTTGCGTTTTTCTCTTCTTCCCACGTTCTCTCTCTTCACTGCCTTCATCCCCGCTCTATTTCACTTCAGCCTTTCACTCTTGCTTCCTTCCAATGAGGACGGAGCTGCGGGAGAAAGGGCGCTATAGAGGATCGCTGTGGAGAGCTGCTGCTGTGCTTTGACATCTGAGCTCTGTTGAAAACGATCTCAATACAATTCTGAAAAACGCGACTCTCCGAACGCCAGCCGAACAAGTCTCCACAGCCGAAGCGCTGTGTCTCTTTTCAGATGGCGATAAACCTTTCCTCGATCCTTTGCGGACTTGTTAAACTGTTCCTGATCAGAATAAAAAACGCTCACGCTAATACACAAGCACCCGTGTCTCGCCAAAGCTGACAAATAAACAGACGGACAAGCCGCACTGCACGTGTGAACAGGGGAATGAGCGAGCGAGCGGGGATAGGGCGCCTCCTGCGCTTAAAAGCTTACAGCACCTGGTATTCCCAGGCGGTCTCCCATCCAAGTACTAACCAGGCCCATCCCTGTTTAGCTTCCGAGATCAGACGAGATCAGGCGTGCTCAAGGGGGTGTGGCCGCAAGCAAGAGCAAGGCTCGCTGGCACCCTTCTTATTGAGAGGACAGCTCCATCACCTCTTTTACAACGCTGCTTTTTTTCCCTTGCGTTTTTCTCTTCTTCCCACGTTCTCTCTCTTCACTGCCTTCATCCCCGCTCTATTTCACTTCAGCCTTTCACTCTTGCTTCCTTCCAATGAGGACGGAGCTGCGGGAGAAAGGGCGCTATAGAGGATCGCTGTGGAGAGCTGCTGCTGTGCTTTGACATCTGAGCTCTGTTGAAAACGATCTCAATACAATTCTGAAAAACGCGACTCTCCGAACGCCAGCCGAACAAGTCTCCACAGCCGAAGCGCTGTGTCTCTTTTCAGCTGGCGATAAACCTTTCCTCGATCCTTTGCGGACTTGTTAAACTGTTCCTGATCAGAATAAAAAACGCTCACGCTAATACACAAGCACCCGTGTCTCGCCAAAGCTGACAAATAAACAGACGGACAAGCCGCACTGCACGTGTGAACAGGGGAATGAGCGAGCGAGCGGGGATAGGGCGCCTCCTGCGCTTAAAAGCTTACAGCACCTGGTATTCCCAGGCGGTCTCCCATCCAAGTACTAACCAGGCCCATCCCTGTTTAGCTTCCGAGATCAGACGAGATCAGGCGTGCTCAAGGGGTTGTGGCCGTAAGCGAGAGCAAGGCTCGCTGGCACCCTTCTTATTGAGAGGACAGCTCCGTCACCTCTTTTACGACGCTGCTCTTTTTCCCTTGCGTTTTTCTCTTCTTCCCACGTTCTCTCTCTTCACTGCCTTCGTCCCCGCTCTATTTCACTTCAGCCTTTCACTCTTGCTTCCTTCCAATGAGGACGGAGCTGCGGGAGAAAGGGCGCTATAGAGGATCGCTGTGGAGAGCTGCTGCTGTGCTTTGACATCTGAGCTCTGTGGAAAACGATCTCAATACAATTCTGAAAAACGCGACTCTCCGAACGCCAGCCGAACAAGTCTCCACAGCCGAAGCGCTGTGTCTCTTTTCAGCTGGCGATAAACCTTTCCTCGATCCTTTGCGGACTTGTTAAACTGTTCCTGATCAGAATAAAAAACGCTCACGCTAATACACAAGCACCCGTGTCTCGCCAAAGCTGACAAATAAACAGACGGACAAGCCGCACTGCACGTGTGAACAGGGGAATGAGCGAGCGAGCGGGGATAGGGCGCCTCCTGCGCTTAAAAGCTTACAGCACCTGGTATTCCCAGGCGGTCTCCCATCCAAGTACTAACCAGGCCCATCCCTGTTTAGCTTCCGAGATCAGACGAGATCAGGCGTGCTCAAGGGGGTGTGGCCGTAAGCTAGACCAAAGCTCGCTGGCACCCTTCTTATTGAGAGGACAGCTCCGTCACCTCTTTTACGACGCTGCTTTTTTTCCCTTGCGTTTTTCTCTTCTTCCCACGTTCTCTCTCTTCACTGCCTTCGTCCCCGCTCTATTTCACTTCAGCCTTTCACTCTTGCTTCCTTCCAATGAGGACGGAGCTGCGGGAGAAAGGGCGCTATAGAGGATCGCTGTGGAGAGCTGCTGCTGTGCTTTGACATCTGAGCTCTGTGGAAAACGATCTCAATACAATTCTGAAAAACGCGACTCTCCGAACGCCAGCCGAACAAGTCTCCACAGCCGAAGCGCTGTGTCTCTTTTCAGCTGGCGATAAACCTTTCTTCGATCCTTTGCGGACTTGTAAAACTGTTCCTGATCAGAATAAAAAACGCTCACACTAGTACACAAGCACCCGCGTCTCGCCAAAGCTGACAAATAAACAGACGGACAAGCCGCACTGCACGTGTGAACAGGGGAATGAGCGAGCGAGCGGGGATAGGGCGCCTCCTGCGCTTAAAAGTTTACAGCACCTGGTATTCCCAGGCGGTCTCCCATCCAAGTACTAACCAGGCCCATCCCTGTTTAGTTTCCGAGATCAGACGAGATCAGGTGTGCTCAAGGGGGTGTGGCCGTAAGCGAGAGCAAGGCTCGCTGGCACCCTTCTTATTGAGAGGACAGCTCCGTCACCTCTTTTACGACGCTGCTTTTTTTCCCTTGCGTTTTTCTCTTCTTCCCACGTTCTCTCTCTTCACTGCCTTCGTCCCCGCTCTATTTCACTTCAGCCTTTCACTCTTGCTTCCTTCCAATGAGGACGGAGCTGCGGGAGAAAGGGCGCTATAGAGGATCGCTGTGGAGAGCTGCTGCTGTGCTTTGACATCTGAGCTCTGTGGAAAACGATCTCAATACAATTCTGAAAAACGCGACTCTCCGAACGCCAGCCGAACAAGTCTCCACAGCCGAAGCGCTGTGTCTCTTTTCAGCTGGCGATAAACCTTTCCTCGATCCTTTGCGGACTTGTTAAACTGTTCCTGATCAGAATAAAAAACGCTCACGCTAATACACAAGCACCCGTGTCTCGCCAAAGCTGACAAATAAACAGACGGACAAGCCGCACTGCACGTGTGATCGGGAATGAGCGAGCGAGCGGGGATAGGGCGCCTCCTGCGCTTAAAAGCTTACAGCACCTGGTATTCCCAGGCGGTCTCCCATCCAAGTACTAACGAGGCCTATCCCTGTTTAGCTTCCGAGATCAGACGAGATCAGGCGTGCTCAAGGGGGTGTGGCCGTAAGCGAGAGGAAGGCTCGCTGGCACCCTTCTTATTGAGAGGACAGCTCCGTCACCTCTTTTATGACGCTGCTCTTTTTCCCTTGCGTTTTTCTCTTCTTCCCACGTTCTCTCTCTTCACTGCCTTCGTCCCCGCTCTATTTCACTTCAGCCTTTCACTCTTGCTTCCTTCCAATGAGGACGGAGCTGCGGGAGAATGGGCGCTATAGAGGATCGCTGTGGAGAGCTGCTGCTGTGCTTTGACATCTGAGCTCTGTGGAAAACGATCTCAATACAATTCTGAAAAACGCGACTCTCCGAACGCCAGCCGAACA
The DNA here is from genome assembly GCF_040954835.1 of Lepisosteus oculatus. Classification (NCBI taxonomy): domain Eukaryota; kingdom Metazoa; phylum Chordata; class Actinopteri; order Semionotiformes; family Lepisosteidae; genus Lepisosteus; species Lepisosteus oculatus. The sequence continues at coordinate 19,366,896 of NC_090709.1, read as the reverse complement.
AGTCTCCACAGCCAAAGCGCTGTGTCTCTTTTCAGCTGGCGATAAACCTTTCCTCGATCCTTTGCGGACTTGTAAAACTGTTCCTGATCAGAATAAAAAACGCTCACGCTAATACACAAGCACCCGTGTCTCGCCAAAGCTGACAAATAAACAGACGGACAAGCCGCACTGCACGTGTGAACAGGGGAATGAGCGAGCGAGCGGGGATAGGGCGCCTCCTGCGCTTAAAAGCTTACAGCACCTGGTATTCCCAGGCGGTCTCCCATCCAAGTACTAACCAGGCCCATCCCTGTTTAGCTTCCGAGATCAGACGAGATCAGGCGTGCTCAAGGGGGTGTGGCCATAAGCGAGAGCAAGGTTCGCTGGCACCCTTCTTATTGAGAGGACAGCTCCGTCACCTCTTTTACGACGCTGCTTTTTTTCCCTTGCGTTTTTCTCTTCTTCCCACGTTCTCTCTCTTCACTGCCTTCGTTCCTGCTCCATTTCACTTCAGCCTTTCACTCTTGCTTCCTTCCAATGAGGACGGAGCTGCGGGAGAAAGGGCGCTATAGAGGATCGCTGTGGAGAGCTGCTGCTGTGCTTTGACATCTGAGCTCTGTGGAAAACGATCTCAATACAATTCTGAAAAACGCGACTCTCCGAACGCCAGCCGAACAAGTCTCCACAGCCGAAGCGCTGTGTCTCTTTTCAGCTGGCGATAAACCTTTCCTCGATCCTTTGCGGACTTGTTAAACTGTTCCTGATCAGAATAAAAAACGCTCACGCTAATACACAAGCACCCGTGTCTCGCCAAAGCTGACAAATAAACAGACGGACAAGCCGCACTGCACGTGTGAACAGGGGAATGAGCGAGCGAGCGGGGATAGGGCGCCTCCTGCGCTTAAAAGCTTACAGCACCTGGTATTCCCAGGCGGTCTCCCATCCAAGTACTAACCAGGCCCATCCCTGTTTAGCTTCTGAGATCAGACGAGATCAGGCGTGCTCAAGGGGGTGTGGCCGTAAGCTAGACCAAAGCTCGCTGGCACCCTTCTTATTGAGAGGACAGCTCCGTCACCTCTTTTACGACGTTGCTTTTTTTCCCTTGCGTTTTTCTCTTCTTCCCACGTTCTCTCTCTTCACTGCCTTCGTCCCCGCTCTATTTCACTTCAGC
>NC_090709.1:19188246-19358246 GCF_040954835.1 Lepisosteus oculatus | reverse complement strand
CTTATTTTCCCAATTGCTTTTTTCCACTGTATTTATCATAATGGCTAGCCAATGTCCTCTCTTAGCTAGGTAATGTTACTTGTGGATGTGCTTCTGCATTGCGTAGAAGCACATGTATCCATAGAAAGTGTATTATACTACTATTTGAGCTACAGTACATAAAAATAATTATATCGTTATTAATTTCTTTAGGTACGTGATTCCATATTATATTCCCTATTAATCAAATTCTAAAAGTATGCTTTTATTTACTCCGATAACGAGCACATTCACAGAAAATGTGAATATCTTATGACTTTTCACAAAGTATATAAAGTTAAGATGGTCAGAAGGAGCATGTAAAAACGTTTCCGAAACCTGGTAAAATCTTACTACATGTAAGACTTTGATGCTTAAAATGTTTAGGAAGAAAGTGGAATACTGGTGTGTATTTTTTCTTTAAACTACCAATACCAGCCATATACAGTTTACACTATATGTTTATGTTCCTAAATTAATATAGTTTATGGTGGTGTATCGTGGTTGTAGAGGTTTGATGGGTTTACTGAGACAATTATTAATTGTAGCAGTAATCACGAGGTTGTTCGTTGTGGCTTTTAGAAAATCAATCGTCAGAACAACTAACAACGCACACACACGGGTTCAATACACGAGATACATTTATTCATATAAATTGTGCACCAAACATATACTAGTCTGCCTGGATACGAGCGGCAGACCTTACTGTGAGGGTTATCAATATACAAGGTATATAATCTCGAAGAGATGCCAACACAAAGAGATACACAACAGAGAATATATGTCAATATATATTGTTCGGTTACCAAATCGCTAATCAGTGTTATTACCCACTGTTACTCTAAACTCGGAAGTAAATACATTACTCATGAATTAAATTGATAACAACTTGTGTTGAGGTACAATTGAATTCTCGAGACACAATGTAGAACATGGCGTTTACTTATCCACTGTGTATGGATTTGGAATCTCCCGGCACGAACACCAAGTCACTCTTTTGCCTGGGAAGAAGCTGGTTCGTTCCTGGTCCAGCGCTGCTTCTGAATAAGCTATTCAGGTTGTCGATGAGGGTCCAACTGTAGGCTGCCGTTGATCAAGCGGATCATTCATGTTGGTAGAATTCTGAGTACGTATGGGATCCTCGGCCTCGCGCTTAGAACAAAGTCCAAGTCCCTTTGCAGACAACAGCAGTTGTCACGTGATTGTCTCTGAGGATGCGCGAAAATGGCCAAGGAGAGCCCCGATCTGAGCTTGCGCTCCCTTTTTGACCAAGACATAGATGTGTGCTGATTGGTTGAGAGTTTGGCGGGCATTAGAGACCCACGTGGTATTACCACGCCCTGCCAGTCCCTGATTGGTTGGTCAAGGTGAGATATGAGTCACTTACTCTTGACACTTAGGAATGCAGTCCAGATGTCCATTCGGCACTCCCTAGACAGATAGGCACCAATGGATGACCATTGATCATGATAGCCAGGCTAAGCTAAGTGCATCCCCATCTGGGAGCTGTCCATTATCAAAAGAAAACATCTTAAATCAACCTGCATGAATACTTTCTCTGTGGCTGCACCACAAAGATGGAGGGTGAGATGGGGCCTCATTTAGGACAGAATACCACGGCCTAATTCTGTCTTATTAACAAGCATTGCCGCTACAACGGCATCTCTCCTGTCAAACTTCCTCCTGACATGTTTGACAGGATCTGGGCCGTGGTGAACAGTGGGAAAGATGCCCTGTGGAGAGTGAGGAACATGGGGCTGTTCAAAGGCATCGAGGTCCCAGTCAAGGCAGCAGGTAGCCTGGCCCTGTTCATCACCCGAGAGAACTATTACCTCAGAGATCTGTGGAGAGAAGGGAGGGAGGAAGCAGAAAATCTGTGGGAAATTGAGAGCATAGGTCAATATCTCAAGAAACTGTGAAAAACATTATCATGTTTAAGTAAAGAATGTGATTTGCACCAGAAAAAAATAAATTGTTGCTATATAACTGGTACCGTGTCAAAATGTAATGAGATGGGATTATATATACTGTTTTAAGTATGTATATTAATGTAAAGCTTTCTAATTTGTGATGTCCTGTATTTTTTTGTGAAAAGAAAATAAAGTTCTTAAAAAATCGATTCACCCAGGGCGAGGCTCGGCCATTGCACTCCGGCTGTGCTGACCCCTGCGAATTCCCCAAATGTGGGAATCTCGACTGCATAATTTCTGGTAGTGGGGGACTGCGTTCGCGCTCTCTCCTGATGTGCTTGGTCAAATATCAGATACGGGAGAGTTAGGACACCATGAGCTGCGATAGGATCCCAGTTCGAAAGGAGTCGATGCCACTGCTGGTTCCCGGTTTCTTTTAGTTAGAGGTCCGGAGAAGCATTTCAAGCTGGTTACACTACTCCTTCCGGACATTCATTCCCTTTTCAAAGTCAGTCGTTTTGCTGTTGTCTGCATTATTTAGGCTGATTATCGAGGTTAGCCTTTATTTGGTCATGGGGGCCTCGGTACTGTATGCTAATTCTCAAGACAGTTTCACCCGTTTTCTGATTGCTAGGTTCTGTACCAGTGCAGACATGTCAAACAGTGAATAGCTGTACCTCTATTGTATCCGTGCTCAATGAATGAAATCAGTATTAAATGAATATATGTATAGTTATACGAAAAACAAGTGGTTTATTGACTCATCTTCATTTGCAGATTTAGAGGCAGCTTCGATATTCGGGGGAGGCATAAAACATGGTGCTGATCTTTGGAAAGCAGGAGGCAAAACTGACACGTTCTCATACAAGGAGCTGAAACCAGGCCACCTGGGTGAAGATCAGGTATCGTAACCGCTAGACCATATGGGAGCATACAGCCATGTTGTGCGTGCGTCATGTAAGCAAACTGTAATTGCTGCCTTCATGACCTGCTTGATGGAGAAAACACACAAGAGAGTTGGCACTCAGAGTGTCGAAGGGTTGATGTATACTAGGGCTCAGTTGAAATGCAGCGTCAGGACTTTTCCGACTAGTGTCACACAAAGAGAGTACATCCTTTCCTACTGGCTGTGTATGTCTCGGTAACTCGCTGTGATCGTATAGTGCTCAGAATTTGTGTTGTGGCCGCAACAACCCCGGTTCGAATCCACATACTGGCAGAATAGGAGGAGTACTGCCTGACTGGATCGTTGATGAACGACAGAGGCCACTCCGACCTCTTCTTGGTTTTCTTCAATGACTTACTAAGGATCTTCTTCACATTCGCCCATGCAGGGGAAGCCAGTTACACCAAAGCAAACGCAGGAAAGTGCATTTCAAGCAGAGACCAGGAAGGACTTGTTTACACCGAGAGTGGTCGGAGAATGGAACAATGCGCCCAGCCCTGTTGCTGGAGCCGATTCTTGATGAGATCTTGGGCTCACTAAGAGGCCCCCGCTGGATGCTAATCTTTCTGTTGTTCTTGCAGGTCCTGCGCTGCTTTTGAGCCGACAGAGCTCGTCCTGGTCTGTCGGCACAGCCCAATTGCAAATGATCGGCTCCACGTACAGAAGGAACGTGCGTTTGGTACAAGAGTGCACGAAGGCACCGGAAATACATTGGGAACAAATGACCAGTCGTTCAAGACCTCTGTGAAGTACAGGAGCGTGCAAAACGAGTCTGCTTCCACCCGGTCTCGAACCAGGGACCTTTCGTGTGTTAGGCGAACGTGATAGCCGCTACACTATGGAAACCTGCAGGGACCGCTGCTGGTGTCTTGCTTGCATTTCGGGCTGAGAAAGGGACGCGTCACTTTAGGCAGGGTGCGCTGGAGAGAGGAACAAAGGGCGCGATGAAACAAAATACCAAAACCCGGGATCAAACCAGGGACCTTTAGATCTTCAGTCTAACGCTCTCCCAACTGAGCTATTTTGGCGGTGCGCAGAGCCCACAGCCACCTGCTCCAGCCTTCCTGTGTTGCGGCATGAGCGCACCAAGAGTAGCGGGAGAGTGTTGCAGGAACGTCACTCTGAAGGAAAGCCACCCAGGTGCGCCCTCTGAGCTCTGTCCAGCGCATCTTCCTCGCATGGACTCCTGCCTGCGACGGGCAGGAAACAATTAGCAAGAACAGAACGACACCCCATGGGTGTCTCATGACCACACCTTAGGTTGTGACACGTGCAGGTGTGAGGGGTTGCCGGGCTACTTTGGAGCAGAGCTTGGGCGGAGGGGGGGCGGGAAAGCAGACAAAGAGGTGACACCTCAAGGTCTGCACGATCACAGCTCTCCGCCGCCCCAGGCTTCCGCTCGATAAGCTACTGGACACACCCGCCCCTCCTCACACAGACCGTGGAAAAGCCCCCGAGTGTGAGGGCTCTCTCTTCCTCCCAGGAGCTCTTGGACACGACGCACAGACAGGGCGCGGGGAGCCGCCGCCTGCAAACACGGCTCCAGGCAGGAATCCACTCCGCAGGAACCGCAGAGCAGAGGAGATGGGGGCAGCTTAGCTCCTGTGCAGAGACCTGAGCTGTTGTTGCTGCGGACGCTGTCTTTTCTGCACTCGGGGTAGGAGTGAATGTTGAGTTGCCCTTAGAAATGAAGCAGAGCACTTCAACGGCACGGTTGTGTGTGTGTGTGTGCGCCCTGGTGATTCTGGGAGACAGATCGAACCTGGGCTGTGGTTTAAATGCTATTGGTTTGTGAACAGAATACCCTTATCCCAGTGCATTGTGCCACATTAAATAAACGCACGAGAAAAAGAGATTCAGAACGCAAAGCTGTGTCAGTGTTCTGTGTAAAAAATCGGTTTGAACATCACAGGAGCTGTTTTTAATAAGCTGCTGAGTAAAGAATATTGTAGCATTTACAGGTTCTTTTCAGAACAAAGGACGAGTGGAGACGCGATTAACAAACAAGCGCTTTGTTATTAATACTCACACTTTGTTATGAACACTACCATTAAAACTACCAGTTGTACTCTCACTAATGTTAAAATGAATACACTAGTAGTAGTATTAGTTGCTGCCCGTGACGTCACATACACTCTCTGTGACGAATGCGAGACACCTAGACACATACAGTGACGTGCCGGCTGTTGCCGTGGTTACCATACTTATGATTTATAAACACTGGAAAAATGTATTTAAACTGTTACTTACATACATTTATCAACTTGGAATATAATTTTCTAGCTCTAGGATAGAGTTACCTAAATAATAATATGAATAATCATTGTTTAATTTCGGATTGAACATTATTAACACTAAACGCACTATGGTAATTGATCGATACAGTCTTTATTGACTGTTTTCTAGATATTTAAACAGGGTCAAGAAAAGAATCAGTACTCACCAATCAGTGAAGTTAATCGATTATTCTATGGTCCTTCAGCTGAATAATACTTCAGCATACTTCAGCAGTATGTCCAAAATTCAGCAGCCAGAATCCTGACCAGATCTAGTGCAAGTGTTCACATTACTCCTATCCTGGAGTCCTTGCACTGGCTTCCGGTCAAATTCCGCGTAGACTTTACATGGCTTGGCACCTCAATACCTGTCTGAACTTTTATCGCCCTACTCCCCACCTCGCAACCTCCGCTCTTCAAATTCTGCCCTCCTTACTGTCCCCCAAGCCCGTCTACATTGTATGGGCGACAGGGCCTTCTCCTGCTATGCCCCCAAGCTCTGGAACTCCTTGCCCAAGGATATTAAAGAGTCACCTTCTCTAAACTCCTTCAAATCCAGACTCAAAACCCTCCTTTTCAGAAAAGCCTTTACTTAACTGCTTCCATTCTTCACCCCTCTGCTCTTCTTAATACCATCTTCCACGGTCTCCTCTATTGTTATTGTTGTATTGTTGTAATTATAATTGTGTCCTGTCTTGTGAAATTTTCTTATTTATTGTTGTAGTCTTCTTATTTATTGTTATTGTCATCCTGTAAAGCGCTTTGAGAAGCCACCTTTAAAGGCGCTATATAAAATAAAGTTTATTATTATTATTATTATTATAATAAATTGGTTGTCGATACATAAGTGATCAATAATTCTCCTCCGTTCCCTCCGCGCATCTCCCGCGGTCTCGCTCTCTGATCCCAGCACTCTGGCTGGTGTCTGTGACGTCACAGCGCTCTTTCTGACAAAGCAGAGCTGGAGGAGACTCCTGTCCGGAGCCCGGGGGGCTTTTCTTACAGATATAAAATCTCCCCCCCCAAAAAAACCACACCGGATTGTGAAGAGAAGCGAATCATCACAGTTGGAGAAGGAGAGCGACAAACCTAGGAATAAAATTCATTAAACAGAAAAAAAAGTTTACATCGCAGATTATTGCGTTACAAAGCGTACCCATGTGGAGCAGTAGAGGACAAGCACGAGTCCCTGAAATAAGCGCTTTTAAGAGTTTTACACAAATCTTCAGAGTAAAGAAGCCAGGAGGATCAGACTCCTGATCCTGGAGGTTAAAATGTGTATCCTGGTTTTATTTCCACCCAGCTCTCAGTTCCATTAGTGGTCTGATGATTTAAATTAACTGTATAACTGTTACCAGACTTAATCTAAATTGTAAATTTATAAGACTGGCTACTAATAATAAATATACTGATCAAAGTGTCAATACTGGTGTTTATAAAATAAATACTGTAGCATTTGCAGGTTCTTTTCAGAACAAAGGACGAGTGAAGACGCGATTAACAAACAAGCATTAACACAAAACCAAACACAGGATATACACACACATGAGGAGACTGAGGGAACAAGTACACATAGTTAGGGTGGTAATTACCTAACAACACACTATACTTTTACAAGACTACACAGGGCACTAGAACTACTAGGACATTATTTACACAGGTAGGGTCAGCCGCTGGTCATCGTGCTGACCCTCAGACTCTCCCCGGCTACCACTCCCAGCATGCCCAGCGGTACTACGAGCGCCTAGGGGCACTTTCTCCTCACCACCAGGTGAGGGCATTACACTGCCCCCACCTGAAGCGTCTGGCGTCTGGCGTCTGGCGTCTGGCGTCTCGCCGACGTCGAACACCCCCCTCAGGCTGTACTCGTACTGGTCTAACTGCTGTGGAACCCTGCGCCGCAGTGACGGCTGGCGACCCACGGACGCCCCACTATCGTCCGGCTCCAGCCCCGGCTGCTCCTGTAGAGCCTCCCCACACGGCTCCTCCTCCCGGGCCCGGTAGGGGGCCAGGCGGTCTCGGTGCAGGACCACCACTCTCCCCCGTGTTCGCAACCGGACACGGTAGCAGACTTCACCCACCACCCCGAGTACCTCAGCGGGACCCTCCCACGACGGCGCCAGCTTAGGGCTGAGGCCTTTGCAGCGGCGCGGGTTGTACACCCAAACCGAGTCCCCGGGCTGGAAGGCAGGCCCCCTGCAGCGCAGGTCGTAGTGCCGCTTCTGCCGGACCCCCGCCTGTTTCAGGTGGGTCCGTGCAAAGCTGTGCACCTGCTGCATCCGCTGCCGCAGGTCCCACTCGTAGTCCGGTCCAGCCGCCGGTGCCGACCCGTCTCCGGGCGGCGGGCCGAAGACCAGGTCCACCAGGGTTCGCATTTCCCGGCCCAGCATGAGCGAGGCCGGGGTGCACCCGGTGGATTCCTGGACCGCGGTCCTGTACGCCCAGAGCGCAAGGGGGAGGTGGCAGTCCCAGTCCCGTTGGTGCCGGGACACCAGGGTGGCCAGCTGGGTGGCGAGCGTCCGATTAAACCGCTCCACCAACCCGTCGCTCTGGGGATGCAGCGGTGTGGTCCGCGTCTTAGTGATCCCCAGGCGCTGGCACACTCTGGCGAAGACCTCGAAGTTACGCCCCTGGTCACTGTGTAACTCCTCCGGCACCCCCAGCCTGGCAAATATCCCCTCCAGCAGTGCATCGGCCACCGTGGGGGCACTCTGGTCCGGGAGGGCGTAGGCCTCCGGCCACTTCGTAAAATAATCCATGGCCACCAAGACGTAGCGGTTCCCAGCCTCGGTGCGCGGAAACGGGCCCAAAACGTCCACCCCCACCCGCTCCATAGGAGCCCCCACCTGGTGTTGTTGGAGGGGGGCCCGAGAGTGCTCGGGGGGACCCTTCTGCGCCACGCACACCGCACACGTTTGGCAGTACCTCTGCACGTCCCAGTGGCAAAGACCCCAATAAAAATGGCCTCGGAGACGCTGCAGGGTTTTCTTACCGCCGAAGTGCCCCATGCCCGGCTGGCCGTGCACCGCCCCGCGGAGCGACCGAGGCACCACCAGCTGCCACCGTACCTCACCACTGGAGGGTACCCACTACCCCCGGTGCAGCACCCCATCCTTTACCTCCAAGGCCTCCCACAGGGCGCAGAGGGCCTTGACGGACTTTGGGTGCGGGGCGAGCTCCTCTCGCGTAGGCCGCACTCCAGCTGCCCTCCAGCGGAGCACCGGCCCCACGTCAGGATCAACTGCCTAACGCTGCGCCAGGTCTGGCAGGCCCACCCCCAGCGGCCCCTCCCGGGCCGTGGCCGCGGTGCCCACCCCCGCCACGGTGCGGACAGCCACCTCACGCTGCTCCCGCCGGGCGCAGTGATGGCAGTCCGCGGCCTCGCAGGGGCGCCGCGAGAGAGCGTCGGCATTGAGATGGCGAGACCCCGCACGGTGCACGACAGTGAAGTCGTACTCCTGCAGGATCTCTATCCATCGCGCCATCTGCCCCTCCGGCTCCTTTTAGTGGAGCAGCCAGGTGAGGGACGCATGGTCGGTCCTCAGCCGGAACCGGGTCCCGAACAGGTACGGCCTGAAGTGGTGGACCACCGCCATCACCGCCAGCAGCTCGCGACGGGTCACGCAGTAGTTCCGTTCAGCCCTAGTCAAAGCCCGACTATAGTAGGCCACTACGCGCTCCCCATCCGGCCCCTCCTGCGCCAACACCGCGCCCACCCCCGAGTCACTCGCGTCGGTATCGAGAACATACGGCAACCGCGGGTCGGGGTAGGCCAGCACGGGGGCCCCCACCAGAGCTTCACGCAACCGGCCGAAGGCAGTCTCACAGCCCGAGTCCCAGTCGAAACGGCGGCCCTTGTCGGTGAGGGGTTGAGCCTCAGGCCAGCACGGCGGATGCAGTCCAGCACCGCCTGGAGGTTCGTCAAGGCCTGGTCGAAGCCCCGGGCATGAACCAGCAGATCGTCCAGATACAGCACACACTGGTTCCGCGGGACAGATGCCAGCACCCTCTCCATCAGCCTCTCGAACGTCGCCGGGGCATTGCACAGGCCAAAAGGAATGACAGTAAACTGCCAGAGGCCCTGGCCGATAGAAAAGGCCGTCTTCGGGCGAGCATCGGGAGCAAGCGGTACCTGCCAGTAGCCGCAGCGGAGGTCCAGGGAGCTGAACCAGGTCGACCCGGTGATGTAGTCTAGGGCGTCATCTATCCTCGGCAGGGGGTAGGAATCTTTCCGGGTGACCTCGTTCAGCTTGCGGTAGTTGACGCAGAACCTCCACGAGCCGTCTTTTTTCTTTACCAGTACAGCTGGCGCCGACCACGGGCTCGCGGAGGGCTCAATCACCCCCGCTGCGGCCATCTCCCGGATCTTTTCCTCGGCGGCGGTCCGCTTGGCGTGAACCATGCGTCCCGGTGGGATGCGGATGGGCCGAGCGTCGCCGGTGTTGATCTCGTGTTGGACCAGGGCAGTGCGGGTGCAGTCCTCATCTATCGCCGCAAAGAGATCCTCGTTCTGGGCGAGTAGCGCCTGGAGCCGCTGCCGCTGGTCCTGATCGAGGCCCTCGCAGCTCTGCTGGTAGATCCTCAACGGCGCGCCTCGCTTCCATGCAACGCTCGGCTCCCGCCGCCGCCGCCTTGTCTGGCCTCCCGGCTGACTCGGGAGCAGGATCCAGCACGCTCGCTCCCCGGCTCACAGGCCTGGTCTGCCCCGGCGACTGCCGCCGCCGCCGCCGCCACTGCCTCTTTTTCTCCCAGCTCCGGCAAGCCCGCGTCCCACGGCCTTCGCCGGGCCTGCCCTCCACCAGGTGAAGTCGCTCCCCCTGCCACACCAACTCCTGCCGGCTCAAGTCCAAACTGGCCCCCACTCGCTGCAGTACGTCCAGCCCCAGAATGCAGTCCTCCTGGATGGGTGCAAGGTAGCAGGGGTGGCACACCGTCGCTGCACCTAGACGGAAGGCAAGCACCCGTTTCCCCCGGACTGCGGCGAGCTGTCCCGTCACGGTCCTTAGCTGCAGGCCGGAGGCCTCCCATCCTGGGGGGTTGGTGCCCTCGGTGTCGGGGAGGACGCCCGGCCGGAGTAAGGTTACCGATGAACCGGCGTCGAGTAGGGCCAGGCAGGGTTGGTCCTCGATTCGGCAGTGGAGGTACAGGCCCCGGCTACAGCCGACTCGCCCCACGGTGACGTGAGGGGCGCCGGTCTTAATAGCGCTCTCCGGAGCGGGGGGTGAGGTGTTCGAGTGGCGGCCTTCCACACGCTGAGTCGCCCCGTTCCCGTTTCCCGACGCCGATCGAGGAGTGCAAGGTTCGGGTGCCCGGCAGAACCGGGCTCAGAGTTCCCTCTTCCTGCAGCGGTCGCAAAGCAGCGTGTGGGGCTGTTCCGCAGGGGTCGCTGCAAGGTCTGGCTCCTCTTCCCCCTCGCTGGACTCCTCCGTCGCCGCCTCGGTCAGCCAGCAGTGTCTGCTGGCGCTTCCAGCCACCCTGAACACGGCCTCAGCCAAGGCCTGCTCCAGCGATGCACTTGGTGCCGCAGCTCCTCGGGTGAGAGGGCCTTGAGAAAGGCCTGGAGAGCCATCTCCCCCTGCGCCTCCCGGGGAAAAGTTGGGTATCCTCGGCGGGCGAGGAACGCGACATCAGCGGCAACCGGGCCCAGTCGCTCTCCTGGTCGGCGCCGCCGCAGGGCCAGCCTCTCCCGCATCAAGTCCGGCGCCTCCTCCACACCGAAACGCAGCTGGAGAGCCGCCGCCAGCGCCGTGTATTCGCCTCTGTCCTCCTCCGGGACGTCCAGGAGCACCTGGCAGGCCACTCCTTCCATCTCTGCCCGGCACCAGCCATTCGTCCAGGCCGCGAGCTGGAACTGCGCCTTGTAGGTTTCCCAAGGCGCTTCCCCGTCGTAGCGACCGGGTTGCACCTGCACTGATGGGTGTGGGAATCGCTGGTCAGCTCCAGCAGGGAGGGTATCTTCTCTTTGGGGCATCCACTGGGCGGGAGTAGCGGGCAGTCGCCCCAATTCTACCGGCAGGACCACTACTGGATAGCCCTGGTAAGGGCTGTGGCCACCTGTCACACCCAGGAGTTGCTCAGGCTCCCTATGTGCGCTGCCGATGGGTTCTGTCTCTTTTAGAGTCAGACAGCACTTGACAGAATCAGCTAATGTCTGCCAAGATTTGTCCATCCTGCCCGCTTCTGACACCAATGTAGCATTTAGAGGTTCTTCTCAGAACAAAGGACCAGTGGAGACGCGATTAACAAACCAAGCAATAGCTTTATTCTTTAACAACCACAAAACCAAACACAGGATATACATGCACATGAGGAGACTGACAGAACACGTACACATCTTTAGGGTGGTAATTACTTAACAACACGCTATACACTTATAAGACTACACAGGGCACTAGAACTACTAGGACATTATTTACACAGGTAGGGTCAGCCGCTGGAAAGCAGGGATAATAAGGAAATGGGTGGCACCCAAGCACATGTTAAAGAAAAAAAACTTGGCTTCTTAAAAGTGATTATGATAGCCACAGGACAGAAGAGACAGTGCACTGTGGTCCAATAATGACTGTGTTGAAACAGCCAGAGTGTGCTGCATGCCATGGAGATGGAAAAGGTAGCTCATCCCAGTCAATCGCAAGGTTGTGTAGGACTGCACATGACCTGATGATGATGGTGCTGCCTCTTGATGGACTGGTATACAAACCAAATGACAGCCAAGCAAAGCGTTAGTTGTTTTACAATTCCGAAAGATTGTTCAAAGTGGCTTCTTGCATTTTTATGACTCCTGTTATAGTGCTTCTCTTGTAATGTTGTAGGATTGTGCACAGGTGTCAGAAGATATAGTCATAAAGAATAACCACAGGCAAAACAACATGCCAGCTTGCTCTTCCCTACTTTGAAAGGAAGATATTGGAACTGATTAAAGAACTTAATTTGAAATGTAAGCTCCTACTAACACAGGAGAGAGAGTTCTGAAAAGTAAGCACAAGGCACACCATGGATAAATAAATGTATTAATTTAAAAAAAGAAATACTGAGAAGGTCAGAGGAACAATAATTGTTGTATTTATTTGCTCAGGTAGTTTTATAAGTTTAACTTTCAGTAAAGTTCTGTTAAAAATAAAACTGGTCATTAGTTGGCGTCTTTTATAACGATTTAGCAATAGTGACATGTCGGCTTGTTCGACTGGAGTGTTAAACAAAAATAATACAGTAGCGTCCTGTCTCAAGTGTACAGCTGCAGTTCTCGTTTGTTTCGTGACTAATTGCAATTGCATTAGTCTGTGTAAAAAAAGACTTCTGCAGCTCCAGTGGTGCAATCGAACTCATGCTGAGATTGAGTTCAAGCCTCACCTGGAGCAGTGTGGCCTATATCTTCAACTATTTAAACTAACTGACCAGTTTAGGTCCTGTTAAGTATTTGCTGGAGATCAGGTCTAAATTAACATCAAAGGAACAAGTAAAGGTTTGTTCCTTGTCAGACCTGAAGAAGGCTCCAAAGCTCAAACGTTGTTTGCTTCTCTTTTCTGCATGGAATAAAATTTTACTTGTTCCTATGCAGTCCACACATGCTGACACAGCTCCCTACTTAAATTACCATCAGCAATGGACCTCCAGCAGACCTATACACAAATATATGAGAGAGGTCTACTGAAATGAGAGGAGCATGATGGAGTACCGAAGACTTGAAAAAGCACTCACTTTTCTGTGTTTTTGTTGTTACCAAGATTTGTTTTTAATGTTCTTTTTCTCTTTGTTTTGAAGTTGTTCTGTTTTTTTTTCTTTTTTGTAGTTGTTAGACTACTACAGGGATTTACCTAGTCTATTAAGACTTCTTTTATCAAAACATATTTTATTAATAAAAGTGTGATTTCTTAATAATCAACTTTAATGTTATCTTTATTAGTAGCTGTATTACAGGTAATGCATGCACAGCCTTTATTATGCTATAGTGAATTTTCAGGTATCCCATGGAGGGAAGAGAACTGAAATTAAGGAAATACTTATTTAAAGGGGTATAAGTCTTAAAAGTGTTCTGTCACATCTGGGTGTTAATTGAATAGATTTGTTGTATTATTTCATATGATTTGACTCTACACTTGTGTTTCTCAGGAGACAGCAGTAATATTGGGGATTTGCAGGTACAGATAATAAATTATACTATACAAGTGTAGAGGTTTGATGGGTTTACTGAGACAATTATTAATTGTAGCAGTAATCACGAGGTTGTTCATTGTGGCTTTTAGAAAATCAATCGTCAGAACAACTAACAATGCACACACACGGGTTCAATACACGAGATACATTTATTAACATAAATTGTGCACCAAACATATACTAGTCTGCCTGGATACGAGCGGCAGACCTTACTGTGAGGGTTATCAATATACAAGGTATATAATCTCGAAGAGATGCAAACACAAAGATACACAACAGAGAATATATGTCAATATATATCGTTCGGTTACCAAATCGCTAATCAGTGTTATTACCCACTGTTACTCTAAACTCGGAAGTAAATACATTACTCATGAATTAAATTGATAACAACTTTTTTTGAGGTACAACTGAATTCTCGAGACGGAATGTAGAACATGGGGTTTACTTATCCACTGTGTATGGATTTGGAATCTCCCGGCACGAACACCAAACCAGCTGACAAGCTCTGTTGCAGCCTCTGTTCCAGCAGTTGTCCAATGGGCGTTGTCCCGGCGTCCTCTGGCTACCAGTCTGAATCCATCAAGAAGACAGGAATTTTAATATCGCACTGCCGTCTTGTGTACAAAATATTTGTTCAGCTCTAACGTCTGTGTGCGTTGACAAGGCATCTCAAAAGGACGTATTAAATAAGAAAATGATCCTTTCTGTTACCATTCCTGTGGTTGGAGTGTTGTTTCACCCTTTTACGTTCTACAATATTTACAGACAAGGTTTTATCACTGGAGTTGTACAGAACAAAGTGTGCATCAGTCCATGAAAATCATCAGTACTGCTGTTTTTCTATGCATAGTTTAATCAAGAGCACTTAAAAGATGCAAAAGATGGATTGTGGTCTGTGAGTACCTGCACATCTTCGAAAGGTCTCTATGTTGGGGGTGTAGCTTAGTGGTAGAGTGCTTGTCTTACATGTATGAGGTCCCAGGTTCAATCCCTAGCATCTTCAAGTGCTTTATGTTACTGTGCTCACATCGCAGTCTTCTGTCGAGTGAGAACTCTTTGCTCATGTTCATAGAGAGCCAGGTTTACACAATTAAACTCGAAGTGCTACAGTGTTCTCTGCAGTTTTAGATGTACCTCCAAAGCATTTAGTTCTGTTAACTACCAAAGAATGTGAACTAATTTAAAGTCACATTCAGGAAATCCAGAGAACGTCTTCACACTTGTCGTGGCTGTTGCAGAAAAACCTCACCCGGGATTTCCTGAGAGATCATTCACCGAGCGAGTCCTCCCTCTGGATTCCGCACTGAGCTGAAAGCTGCGCGAATTCCTCACTGCGTGTCCTGTACTGTGTAGCACAGTGACAAGAACGCCTTGAGTTTTTTTCCGTATGTGAAGGAAAATGCAAAAGAGCATGAAAAGTGTTGATGGTATAAAATATCCATGGTACAACTCGAGAAAGAACTGACGGACAAAACAATGACATTTGATGATTACAAGAGAAACACAACCATCCGAACATGGGCTTGGATCCTGAACGCTTGTGTTAAAAGACAAAGCAAAGGATATAACCTGTAAATGTCTTCATGTCTTACAGTTTATGAAATAACACAATTTCTTCCTTTCTTAATAATTTCTTACTATTGATAGATGCTTTTTTGAATTTTAACAGAATCACAATTACAGACATTTGGGGTTAAACTGTTATTCACATATTCTAACGAAGAGAAACGTTAGTGTCTTCCGGTATGTGAGCCCATTTCTCAAATAAGAAAAGAATAAGTTATATAAATTGAATTATTCTATTTTGTAGGCTTGCATAGTCTTATTCATACTTCAGTTAAACCTTTTCTTCTGTAGTAATTTCACTTGATATTATATTAGTCCTGATTTACAATTTTTGGACATGGTTCATCTTAAATAATTTGTAATTAGTTTCAGTTTTGGAAAATCGCGCCCAGAAGCTACTAAAACTGGTAATGTTTGCATAATGTGTAATGCAATAGTAGCATTTTGGGTGGGAAAACAAAAGGTATTTCTTGGTATGAATCCCAACACTTCATAAGCGGTGTTCGAGGATTTCTCGCTTCAGATAAAGCTGTCAATACATCACAGATTTTTACTCAATCAATATCAGCAGTGTTATCGCTACCGAACACTAAATATAGATCCTGGCAATACTTCGTGAGATCTTCGTAAGAAAATCCAAAAAAGTACAAAAGCAATAAATGCTTTTTTTGGATCAAGAAGAGGATAATTATGAGACTCAAAATATCCCTGTCTTTTCTTTTTTCGAGGACAAATGGATTATTGAGGTGTAAAGATGGGTTCAAAACCAAAATCATCTGCTATTGCTGCTGTTTCTTTGATAGTTTCTTCAAATCCTTCAATTGATCATTGATATAGAGGAATAATATTATACAAATTGTGGTTTTCTGTGAATTGCCAATTTTATTGTAATTACATCTTCGTTTACAGATGTCTTGCATGTATCACAAGGTATAATAGTCGCCGTGTGTCCTCAGCTAAAATGTTTTAAAAAGTACAACAAAAGTACAATATGCTTAACAACATTTATGGTTATATCTATATTAAAATGAAGGTAAATATACCAAGATATTAAAAAACAATTGTACAGTCCTAATCTCATAATGCTTGTGAAGTTTTCCAATAAATCCGAACTGTAATTTTGAAATATTATTGCTGAGAATGCGAAGAGAATACAAAGATCAAAATCAATGAGTGAAAATACAAAAGTAGTTCATTAAACTGAGTTTCTTCCCTGAAATGATTTGATTTGCTTGCAAAGTACTAAGCAGCTTTGAACGGATCACGGGAATCAAATATACAGATGGGTTCAGAGTGTGCTTTCCAACTTTTGTGTAACATTTTCCTTTGATAGGGCAGAGTTGTCTTCACAATCTGGGTTACATAAAAAGGAGTGACGTCAGTACAAAACAGCTTTCCTTCTTGGGGAACAACGGTTCTGTTCCATATTTCTAACTATTTTGGTTTCAAGATCTCAATTTAGTGTGAAACATAAAACCACCCTTTTGGTTAACAACCGAGCCACAAAGACTCATGTACATCTTAACACTCCTCGGTCTCAGTGAAAGTAATACACTCCGTAAAATTTCCAGAGATTCATTTATTTTTAAAGGAAAATCACCAACAGCGGCCGATATCTACTGGAGTTTTTCATTCTATACTGCGATTTCTGAAGGGTACCCTGTGAAAATATGAGTTTTGACGAGAAGGGATGGACATATAAGGCTTGGGGAATTAAACTTTAAGGTGAAGACTGCGGGTTCAGCAGCAGCAGAACCTGATCAGTATCAGTTGACTCCGATATACTTTGAAAATTAACTTCGGGATTTAGAGTCAGACATGCTACCGTTGCACCATGGGGTACTTAATTAAAAAAAATAGAAAAACAGTCAGTGTTCCTGGATCTGTTATCAAGAACAACACCTGCACAAGAGCTGCGCAGGAAGAATAAAATATGGTCTGAGATGAAGAGACTCTCTTCGGAAGAGCGGCGCTCTTCACAGGAGAATTTTTTGTGAAGCTGATTTGTCTCCTTTGGGGAATTCAAAACAGCTGAGAGCTGTGACCTTGTGGCACAAAGGTAGCATGTCTGACTCCACATCAGAAGGCTGTGTGTTCAAATTATGTCGAGGTCTGCTTTTAGTTTTTCAGGTTCTGCTCGTCCTGAACACGGAATTCACACCATGTAGTTGAGTTCTATCTGTACACCACATAGATAATCTAAACAAAATAGAGCCCTACTGGACATACAGTTAGGATCTCCCACAGCGAATACCCTTGAACACAAGAGAGAAGGCACAGTTCACATCTGCGAAACATCACATCCGTCTTTAGAGACAGCTACATCAAAGAATGGAATCCCGGAAGTTTCAAATAATTTCTTTTAATACAGGTTCAAGCAAACCTGAAAGTTAGGGAGTTTCTGGATACTTTTGTTTTATTAAAAAGTGTCTGAAGCCTGAAAATGTAATTTGAAAAAAAAAACGCTATTGGACATTAGCAGGTACTTTTTGTAACGATTTGCTATTTCATGCTGGAAAACAAAGGAAACAGACCCAATGTTTGCTTTCAGGTGCGGTTCATTACATAATAGACATCTATAACTGAGGAGCTTGAATAAAATTTACATGAGCCAGGTGGAAGTCGAACCTACAATCTTATGATCCAACATCAGATGCGTTATTTATTAAACTGCTGGTATTTCACATAACCTGAATTCCCCAATAGTGTGCTCAGCGTTGCTACTAGTAATATACCGCCCCGTCTAAAATTTCAAAGTGAGAAACGTGTGTTTTCTGATTTTTTATGAGTTTTAAAATATAATCTCTTTAAATCAGACAAAGGCTTTATGTTCCGCACTGAAATTCCAATTGATTGAGAATTCAAAGAAAGACTGTTTTCTTCCACAACACCGTATAATTATCACATCCACCAGACTCTCCAACTTCTCCAGACCTTGCTGGGTGAGCATTCGCTCCGATAAATTAGGTCACGTATCATGTTAAATCACTTCTTCTCAACACAACATTTCCTGGTACACGTTTTCTCTATGAAAAAAAGACATTTTTCCCTTGCATGATTTCTCGTTTTTTATCAAAGCGTACAGAAAGAAAAAAGAAGAAGAAATAGTGTTGCAAAAGAACTCTGTCGCCCTTGGGAAATGTCAAACACATTGGACATGAAAAATGCCCAATAAAAGCCATTTCTCTTCGTTTCTTAGTGTCGGGGCTGCTACTGTATGTAAAAGAGGCAATTTGCTCTGAGAGCAGGTTCAACACTTTCTGAACGCAGATGTCTCAGAGCAGTGTGTCCAAGTAGCTGTAAAAGGTGACAGTCATCCTGTCACTGTAGCTTAGTTGGTTAAAGCGCTTCTCAATTAAACAAAAGAACCTATGCTCAAATCCCAGCTGTGTATTTCTTCCTATCTTGTAGTACAGAACGTACCATTTTGGGCAATCACAAAGGGCTTGACTTCGTTAAATGCATGTGTTCATTTCCTTTCTGGAAAACTTGTTTTTGATTAAATTCACACAGCTTGCGAAACATGAAATTCAGTTTTTGGTTATCAGTGCAGAAGAAATATTACCGGCTGGCAAAAAGAACGGTAAGATATTTTTTTTTTGATTCGAGAAAATACTCCACCAGTCAGTCTCTGTGGCACAATCGGTTAGCGTGTTCGGCTGTTATCCAAAAGGTTGGTGGTTCAAGTCCACCCAGGGTCGGGTTTCTTTTGCGATGTAAACATTGTTTTCGCATAGGTCGATTGGATTTCTCAGCTAAATCACAGCCATTTTAATATTTGTAGGAAATGCGATTGTTCAACACGTGTCAAAAATGTCCAATAATGCCCAACATCGCAACTCCCCAGAAAACCATATTCACCCAAGAAAAATGATCGTCGAATCGTCATTTATACTCCCGTCACATCCTCTGCTGAAATATTTTAAAAATACAATGCAGATTTGTTTGAGAACTTGACAAGCATTGTTTTGTTAGCACTGTGCAGTTGGATTTTGATATTTTGACATATTTACCTTAATTTTAAACTGTAAATACTGTACAATCTATTGTAATTGTGTTGTAATATTAAAATATGTTAGCTGAGGATGCAAAGGGGTGAAAGGGAAAGGTCAGAGGGTACAGTAACAACAAGGTTAGGATTGGTGGAGGTGGTAGGGGTGTTGATGGTTTTTCTCTGTAGAGGATGATTGAGTTTTTTATCGTTCTCTGAAGTGAGAAACTGGAAGAGTTGGGAGTTGAGAGATCTGATGAGGTTAGTTATAAAAGGAAGTTGATGTGGAGCTGTTAGCTGTAAGAATTCCTTAATGTCTTTGATGTTGTCATCAAAGATAAACTGCAGTAAGCAAAGATAAAAAGAAAATTATCTTTGCATACTGCCCTGTCTTTCTAACAACTGAAGAAGGCATGGAATAACCTTTTACTTGTTCCTTTGCAGCCTACGCATGCCGACGCAGCTACAGTATAGTTCTGCAAGTCCATCTAAAATAACTTTGTTAATATATGCAGGTGATAAATTAACGTGTCTGAGTATCTTTTCCAGCTTTACTGAATTACATCAACTTGCCCACCGAGGATAAGCGTACCATCGTTGCCCGAGTAACGTGACGCCTGTGAATGACGTGTAAAGAGCGCATTCTATACCTAGTGGAGACGGACAACGTTTCCAGCGCTGGGTTTCAGGGGCTTTCCCAACCTCTCCTCGACCTTTAAACGCCTTACATAGTAAATTTACATTATCCTGTAATATGAATTTCCCTAACAGAAAAAAAAATGTAACAGAAGAAACTCTCATAAGGTTAAATTCCCCCCCCCCCCCCACGATTACAACCTCCGATTAAACTGCTGCCTGGCCGGTGTACGCGTCGCCAGTCCGCTCCGGCTCCGCAGGAGACGGGTTGTCAAACCCGAGACGGGAATCCGGGTCCGAGCTGCCCCACGGGTGAGTGAACCGCCGTCCTCTTCGGGCTTAGTCCGGACGGAAGCTCAGTAGTACCTAGTGCCCTGTTCACTAACTGCTGTAGGGTACGAGAGGTCGGCGGTGACTAAACACTCCGCCTGCAGGGAGAGGGACGGGACGGAGACGGTTATTCTCTTCTGGCAGTTTATTTTAACTGTCACATTTCCACCGTCTCTCCCTCTCTTTCATTTTCGTCCTGCTCTCTCCCGTTTCCTCGTCACATGGCCGCCGCATGGCCAGTCAGAGAACAAGGAAACTCGTGTATCATCATCGTAAACCTGTTCAGAGACGGAAGTAGAGAGCTCTCTTTAACTTAAAAATATTTTAAACTGCATAACCGAATAAAACAATGACAACGGCCCAGGGCATAAACGCGCACCAGTTTCTGACGCGTAGGCGGACTTCAGAGGCACCTGACTCCTTTTGTCGTTGAACCGACTTCTGTCTTCATTACTTCGGAGTTTCACTCCTACTTCGTATCAGAAATAAATAACTTTCCACACGACTTTACAGGAAGCTGGAAACAACAGGTTCGAGAAGTGATATTTACATGTCTCTATATATAATACTTTCCGTACAAATAAAAGGTATAGATGTCTGGGGGAGGCTCAGTGGTTGTTATTCCTGCCCTGGGATCAGTTCAGAACCTGGGGTGCTGTCTGTGTGGGGTTCTGAACTGTGTTTGTGGGGGTTTCCTCCTGGTGCTCCAGTTTCCTCCCAGTCCAGAGACAGGCTGGGGGGTTAATTGACTTCTTGGTGTGTGTGTATATGTGTGTGTCCTGTGATGGACTGGTGCTCCGTCCAGGGTGTGTGTGTGTCCTGTGATGGAATGGTGCCCTGTCCAGGGTGTGTGTGTGTGTATGTGTGTGTCCTGTGATGGACTGGTGCCCTGTCCAGGGTGTGTGTGTGTATGTGTGTGTCCTGTGATGGACTGGTGTCCTGTCCAGGGTGTGTGAGTGTGTGTGTCCTGTGATGGACTGGTGCCCTGTCTAGGGTGTGTGTGTATGTCCTGTGATGGACTGGTGCCCCGTCCAGGGTGTGTGTGTGTCCTGTGATGGACTGGTGCCCTGTCCAGGGTGTGTGTATGTGTGTGTCCTGTGATGGACTGGTGTCCTGTCCAGGGTGTGTGAGTGTGTGTGTCCTGTGATGGACTGGTGCCCTGTCTAGGGTGTGTGTGTGCGTGTCCTGTGATGGACTGCTGTCCTGTCCAGGGTGAACCCTGCCTTGTGCCTGTTGCTTGCTGGGATAGACTCCAGCTCCCCCCTGTGACCCTGGACTGGATACAGCTGTTAGAAAATGGATGTCACTGTCCCCGGTCTCTTTGTGTGTGTCAGTGTCCCCGGTCTCTCTATGTGTGTCACTGTCCCCAGTCTCTGTGTGTGTGTGTCACTGTCCCTGGTCTCTCTGTCTGTGTCAGTGTCCTCGGTCTCTCTCTCCAGATGCGCTCCAGAGGTGGCAAGGCTGTAGACTGGAGGATGATGGGAGTGTGGCTCTGTTTGATCACTACAGCTTCAATGGACAAGACTTCCTGTCCTTTGAGGTGGACAACATGACCTGGAGAGCAAGTTCCCTGGAGGCAGAGGGCACTCAAAGGGACTGGAACCAGAACAAGATTAAAAACCAATATACCAGATTCTTCCTGGAGACTGACTGTATGGAAACACTGAAGAGATTCCTGCAGTACAGAAAGAAACACAAAAACCACACAAAGGTGAGACAGAGAGATATCAGATACAATATGAGACAAATGCACCTAGAAGCTCTACACAAGAAGTTCCCCCATGTGCAGAGGAGTGGGTGGCACAGTGCAGTTTCTGGGGTGCTGTCTGTGTGGAGTTTGCATGTTCACCTCATGTTTGTGTGGGTTTCCTCCCACTTGCTGGTGGGTAAATTGGCTTATGGGAAATTGGCTCGTGTGTGAGTGTGTGTCTGTGTCTGTGTGAATGTGAAGCTTGTGTGATCCTGTGTGAATAGGACGTGTCTGCAGTGCTCCAGTTCTACTGTGATCTCCTTTCTTAGCCTGAGGAACAGACAAAGAGAAAATGTGTTTGATTTGTATAATTGTCTAATACTGACATGTTTTGGTTGTAAAGGTTTGCAGAAAGGAGCCACACAATATTTTGTCTGTGCAGCGATGTCGCCTCACCTTGCACAGTGTCCACACTAATTCTCAGTGTGTTTACATTGCTTCCGGTCTCCCTCTCAGTCTCTCCTCAGGTGTTTGTCTCTTCCGAGCATCTGGGAGACACACAGAGCTGTTCCCTGTCCTGTCTGGTCACTGGGGCTTCAGTCCTAGAGTCATAGAGGTCAGTTTGTCCAGGCCTGGAGAGACCGAGGGAGAGGACGTGTGGTCCAGTGGGCTCAGACCCAATGGAGACAGCTGAGGAAGAGTGTAGAGATCTGAGAGAGTAAGATCGAGGAATACAGCTGTACTGTCACTCATCACAGCTCCAACCACAGCGTCACGCTGAGCTGGGGTAAGTGTCTGGAGCAGATCAGTGTGTGTTATACTATATCACACACGGGGGTGAGAGTGGAGCAGATCAGTGTGTATTATACTGTATCACACACTGGGGTGAGTCTGGAGCAGATCAGTGTGTATTATACTGTATCACATACAGGGGTGATACAGGAGCAGATCAGTGTGTATTATACTATATCACACACGGGTGAGTCTGGAGCAGATCAGTGTGTATTATACTGTATCACACACTGGGGTGAGTCTGGAGCAGATCAGTGTGTATTATACTGTATCACACACAGGTGAGTCTGGAGCAGATCAGTGTGTATTATACTGTATCACACACTAGGGTGATAACAGAGTCACATTATTTTTGTTATGCAGCAGGTAACGTCTGAAACTTTTCTTGTCTCTATAACAGATTATGCCGCATGTCTGAACTCTAACCACCTGGATTCCAGACTGCATATCAGGGTGATTCTGGCACTTCTCTGTGTGATGGCAGCAGGGGCTGTAGTCATCTTGCACCAGAAGAAGCTGTGCTGTGTGCCATTTTTACCACTGTCTTCACAAAGTCTTTTCACAGACCCCAGCTTGCTCTCCATGAGACACACAGACAGGGAGAGAAGCTGGGGGTCAGAGTGCAGGGTCAGCCATTGTACAGCACCCCTGGAGCAGTTGGGGTTAAGGGCCTTGCTCAGGGGCCCAAAGGAGTAGGATTCCTCTGCCGGCCGCAGATTTTTAAAAAAGATTTTAAGATTTTTAAAGTACGCAGGCTGGATAGCCAGTAGCCATATCACCTTGCAACTCGCAACTGGTCAGTACTTGGATGGGAGACCTCCTGGGAAAGCTGAGGTACTGCTGGGAGAGGTGTTAGTGTGGCCAGCAGGGGGCGCTCACCCTGCAGTCTGTGTGGGTCCTAATGCCCCAGTATACGGCAGTGGCAATTTCCCTAAGGAAACAAATACTCCACATTAGTCTGAATGCCACATTCTTCATTGGTCCCATAACATCACAGAAATATAAAAACAAAACTACTCACTCTTTAATCTCGTCTAATCCAAGACACACCAAATATCACAGTCTTCTTTTAACACGCGTGCTGTGATTCCTCTATGTAGCAGAAATAACAACCGAGGAGCCAAGAGATCATTTCAGCATTTCGCGTCTGAACGGAAAACACAAACGACCAACTTGGAATGACTTGCTTTTGACGCTTTTCAAAGCGTTCTTTGTGCACGACAACTGCGCCACCAAGCAAACTACATAAATATGAGAAAACACGCAAGAGAGTTGTCACTCAGAGTGTCGAAGGGTCGATGTATACTGGGGCTCAGTTGAAATACAATGTCAGGACTTTTCCGAATTATGTCACACAAAGAGAGCACAGCCTTTTCCGTCCTGCCACATGTAACTTGGTAACTCGCCGTGATCGTATAGTGGTCAGTACTTTGTGTTGTGGCCGCAACAATCCGGGTCACGGCAGAATAGGGGCGTCTGCTTTTACTACTTGCACGAATTAAGGCAAAAAAAAGCCAATCGATGTGAACGAACGGCGCTTTACAGAGGAGTACTGCCTGACTGGATCGTTGATGAACGACAGAGGCCACTCCGACCTCTTCTCGGTTTTCTTCAATGACTTACTAAGGATCTTCTTCACATTCGCCCATGCAGGGGAAGCCAGTTACATCAAAGCAAACGCAGGAAAGTGCAATTCAAGCAGAGACCAGGAGGGACTTGTTTACACCGAGAGTGGTCGGAGAATGGAACAATGCGCCCAGCCCTGTTGCTGGAGCCGATTCTTGATGAGATCTTGGGCTCACTAAGAGGCCCCCGCTGGATGCTAATCTTTTTGTTGTTCTTGCAGGTCCTGCGCTGCTTTTGAGCCGACAGAGCTCGTCCTGGTCTGTCGGCACAGCCCAATTGCAAATGATCGGCTCCGCGTACAGAAGGAACGTGCGTTTGGTACAAGAGTGCACGAAGGCACCGGAAATACATTGAGAACAAATGACCAGTCGCTCAAGACCTCTGTGAAGTACAGGAGCGTGCAAAACGAGGCTGTTTCCACCCGGTCTCGAACCGGGGACCTTTCGCGTGTTAGGCGAACGTGATAGCCGCTACACTACGGAAACCTGCAGGGACCACTGCTGGTGTCTCGCTTGCGTTTCGGGCTGAGAAAGGGACGCGTCACTTTAGGCAGGGGGAGCTGGAGAGAGGAACAAAGGGCGCGATGAAACAAAATGCCGAAACCCGGGATCGAACCAGGGACCTTTAGAGCTTCAGTCTAACGCTCTCCCAGCTGAGCTATTTCGGCGGTGCAGAAAGCACACAGCCACCTGCTCCAGCCTTCCTCGGTTGCGGCATGAGCGCACCAAGAGTAGCGGGAGAGTGTTGCAGGAACGTCACTCAGAAGGAAAGCCACCCAGCTGCGCCCTCTGAGCTCTGTCCAGCGCATCTTCCTCGCATGGATTCCTGCCTGCGACGGGCAGGAAACAATTAGCAAGAACAGAACGACACCCCATGGGTGTCTCATGACCACACCTTAGGTTGTGACACGTGCAGGTGTGAGGGGTTGCCGGGCTACTTTGGAGCAGAGCTTGGGCGGAGGGGGGGCGGGAAAGCAGACAAAGAGGTGACACCTCAAGGTCTGCACGATCACAGCTCTCCGCCGCCCCAGGCTTCCGCTCGATAAGCTACTGGACACACCCGCCCCTCCTCACACAGACCGTGGAAAAGCCCCCGAGTGGGAGGGCTCTCTCTTCCTCCCAGGAGCTCTTGGACACGACGCACAGACAGGGCGCGGGGAGCTGCCGCCTGCAAACACGGCTCCAGGCAGGACTCCACTCCGCAGGAACCGCAGAGCAGAGGAGATGGGGGCAGCTTAGCTCCTGTGCAGAGACCTGAGCTGTTGTTGCTGTGGATGCTGTCTTTTCTGCACTCGGGGTAGGAGTGAATGTTGAATTGCCCTTAGAAATGAAGCAGAACACTTCAACGGCACGGGTGTGTGTGTGCGTGCGCCCTGGTGATTCTGGGAGACAGATCGAACCTCGGCTAAAAGAGAGGGGGCTTAGCCCTCTTCCATTTGCTAGTTCAAAGTTGTACAACCCATTTGTATCTGCTAGGCGGCGCAGTCGTCGTCCACAAAGAAGGCTTTGAAAAGCGTCAAAGGCAAGTCATTCCGAGTTGGTCGTTTGTGTTTTCCGTTCAGACGCGAAATGCTGAAATGATCTCTCGTCTCCTCGGTTGTCATTTCTGCTCTGTAAAGGAATCACAGCACGCATCGCCTTCCAGCACGCTGGGTCGGAACACGATGCCGTGGGTCGGAGTGTGCGATGTCTTCCTCGTTAGTATAGTGGCAAGTATCCCCACCTGTCACGTGGGAGACTGGGGTTCGATTCCCTGACGAGGAGTAGCTTTTCTTTCACCTCCTTAGAGAAAGGACTGCCTTTTACTTCTCTGTTTTCTTTCACAGCGTCGTGCACCTTTTCATTGCTCTCGCTTTCAGAGCCTACGCACGGCACACGACTCGACATCAGGAAGCACATTGAAGTGAAAGCAGGAAGCGCTGCGACATGCACTGTGCAGATCCCGCCACACTAAGAGGTGAGTGTGTCTGTTCGATGCACAAAGAACGCTTTGATAAGCGTCAAAGGCAAGTCATTCCGAGTTGGTCGTTTGTGTTTTCCGTTCAGACGCGAAATGCTGAAATGATCTCTCGTCTCCTCGGTTGTCATTTCTGCTCTGTAAAGGAATCACAGCACGCATCGCCTTCCAGCACGCTGGGTCGGAACACGATGCCGTGGGTCGGAGTGTGCGATGTCTTCCTCGTTAGTATAGTGGCAAGTATCCCCACCTGTCACGTGGGAGACTGGGGTTCGATTCCCTGACGAGGAGTAGCTTTTCTTTCACCTCCTTAGAGAAAGGACTGCCTTTTACTTCTCTGTTTTCTTTCACAGCGTCGTGCACCTTTTCATTGCTCTCGCTTTCAGAGCCTACGCACGGCACACGACTCGACATCAGGAAGCACATTGAATTGAAAGCAGGGAGCGCTGAGACATGCACTGTGCAGATCCCGCCACACTAAGAGGTGAGTGTGTCTGTTCGATGCACAAAGAACGCTTTGATAAGCGTCAAAGGCAAGTCATTCCGAGTTGGTCGTTTGTGTTTTCCGTTCAGACGCGAAATGCTGAAATGATCTCTCGGCTCCTCGGTTGTCATTTCTGCTCCGTAAACACAGCACACGTCACCTTCCAGCACGGTGGGTCGGGACAAGATACCGGGGGTCGGAGAGAGCGATGTCTTCCTCGTTAGTATAGGTCGCGTGGCGACAAAAGAAGTCTGCTTCCGCCCAGTTTCGAACCGGGGACCTTTCGCGTGTGAGGTGAACGTGATAACCGCTGCACTACGGAAACGGTGAGAAAAGGGACCCCCCGGCAGTAAGTATTCAACCTTATTGCATTACTGCTCCCAACCAGTTGATATCAATTTAATTCCTAAGGGTTATGTACTTGTTTTGAGTATCTCATGTAGAAGTTGTAAACAAGTTCAATTACGAAATGGTCTAAATGAATGATATACTGAACTTATGTCCTCTTGATATGTGTAACTCTTTGTAACTGAATGAATTTATATCTTTTGTATTCTGATAACCCATACGATAAGATCTGTTAGGTTTGCATGCATATTCTATATATTAACAAATGTATCCTCGTGTATTAGTACCTGTGTGTGCGTTGTTTGAGTTATGTCGCATGGTTGGATTCTAAGACCATTAAAATAATCAATTTTGTGATGTACTGCCACAAAAATAATTGTCCCAGTAAATGCCCAAACCCCTACAGAACTGGTGCCTCGTGAGACAACACTACAACAGTGTGTGATATCCTGTCCCAGCCTGTGGAGCAGACAGTGAGCCTGTCTCTTAATAATACTAATAATACAGTGTGTGATTCCCTGCCCCAGCAAGAGGAACAGACAGTGAGCCTGTCTCTCAATAATAATACAGTGTGTGATCTACTGTCCCAGCCTGAGGAACACACAGTGAGCCTGTATCTAAATAATAATAATACAGTGCGTGATCTCCTGTACTAGCCTGAGGAACAGACAGCGAGCCTGTCTCTCAATAATGATAACCTAGTGTGGAATGTCCTGTCCCAGTCTGAAGAACAAACAGTGAGCATGTCCCTCAGTAATAATAGAACAGTGTGTGATCTCCAGTCCCAGCAGGAGGAACAGACAGTGAGTCTGTATCTCAATAATAATAATACAGTGTGTGATCTCCTGTCCAAGCCTGGGGAACACTGAGGCTGTCTCTCAATAATAATAATACAGTGTGTGATTTCCTGTCCCAGCCTGGGGAACAGTGAACCAGATACTCAATAATAATAATACAGTGTGTGATCTCCTGTCTCAGCCTGGGGAACACTGAGCCTGTCTCTCAATACTAATTATACAGTGTGTCATTTCCTGCCCCAGTCAGAGGAACAGACAGTGAGCCCGTCTCTCAGTAATAATAATACAGTGTGTGATCTCCTTTCCCAACCTGAGGAACAGACAGGAGTGAGCCAGTCTCTCAATAATAATAAAGCAGATTATGATCTGCTGTCCCAGCCTAAGGAACAGTCAGGAAAGAGCAGATCTCTCTATAATAATAATACAGTTTGTGATCTCCTGTCCCAGCCTGAGGAACAGACAGTGAGCCTGTCTCTCAATAATCATTGCGCCTCCTGTCCCAGCCTGGGGAACAGTGAGCTTGTCTCTCAATAATAATAATAATACAGTTTGAACTCCTGTCCCAGCCTGAGGAACAGTGAGCCTGTCTCTCAATAATAAAAATACAATGTGTGATCTCCTGTCCCAGCCTGGGGAACACTGAGGCTTTCTCTCAATACTAATAATACAGTGTGTGATATCCTACCCTAGCCTGAGGAACAGACAGTGAGCCTGTCTCTCAATAATAATAATAGAGTGTGTGATTTCCTGTCCCAGCCTGAGGAACAGACTGTGAGCCTCTCTCAATAATAATAATCCAGTGTGTTATCTCCTGTTCAAGCCCAAGCGAAGACACAGTGAGCCTATCTGTCAATAATAATAATACAGTGTGTGATCTCCTGTCCCAGCCTGAGAAACAGACAATGAGCCTGTCTCTCAATAATAATAATACAGCGTGTGATCTCCTGTCCCAGCCTGAGGAACAGACAGTGAGCCTGCCTCTTAATAACAAGCCAATGTGTGATCTCCTGTCCCAGCCTGAGGAACAGACAGTGAGCCTGCCTCTCAATAACAAGCCAATGTGTGATCTCCTGTCCCAGCCTGAGGAACAGAGAGTGAGCCTGTGTCTCAATAATAATAATACAATGTGTGATCTCCTGTCCCATTCTGAGGAACAGACAGTGAGCCTGCCTCTTAATAACAAGCCAATGTGTGATCTCCTGTCCCAGCCTGAGGAACAGACAGTGAGCCTGTCTCTCAATAATAATACAGTGTGTGATTCTCTGTCCCAGCCTGAGGAACAGACAGTGAGCCTGTCTCTCAATAATAATAATACAATGTGTGATCTCCTGTCCCATTCTGAGGAACAGACAGTCAGCCTATCTGTCAATAATAATAATACAATATGTGATGTCCTGTCTCAGCCTGTGGAACAGAGAGTAAGCCTGTCTCTCAATAATAATAATACAGTGTGTGATCTCCTGTCCCAGCCTAGGGAACAGTGAGCCAGACTCTCAGTAATAATAATACAGTGTGATCTACTGTCCCAGCATGAGGAACAGTGAGCCTGTCTCTCAATAATAATAATACAGTATGTGACCAACTGTCCCAGACTGAGGAAAAGACAGTGAGTCTGTCTTTCAATAATAATAATAATACAGTGTGAATTCCTGTCTCAGCTTGTGGAACATACAGTGAGCCTGTCTCTCTATAATAATAATATAATGTATGACCTCCTGTCCCAGCCTGGGGAATATACAGTGAGCCTGTCTCACTATAATAATAATACAGTGTCTGATCTCCTGCCCCAGCCTGAGGAACAATAAGCCTGTCAATCAATAATAATACAGTATGTGATGTCCTGTCTCCGCCTGAGGAACAGAGAGTAAGCCTGTCTCTCAATAGTAATAATTCAGTGTGGGATCTCCTGTCCCAGTCTGATGAACAGACAGTGAGCCTCTCTCTCAATAATTATAATACAGTGTGTGATCTCCTGTCCCAGCCTGAGGAACAAACAGTGAGCCTGTCTCAAAATAATAATAATACAGTTTGGGATCTCCTGTCCCAGCCTTGGGAACAGTGTACCAGACTCTCAATAATATTAATAATAATAATACAATGTGATCTACTGTCCCAGATTGAGGAACAGACATTGAGCCTGTCTCAATAATAATACTGTGTGTGACCATCTGTCCCAGACCGAGGAAAAGACAGTGAGTCTGTCTCTAAATAATTATAATAATACAGTGTGGGATCTCCTGTCCCAGCCTGGGGAACAGACAGTGAGTTTGTCTCTCAATAATAATACAGTGTTATCTCCTGTCCCAGCCTGGGGAACAGACAGTGAGCCTGTCTCTCAATAATAATAATACAGTGTGTGATCTCCTGTCCCAGACTGAGGAACAGACAGTGAGACTGTCTCTCAATAATTATAATAATACTGTGTGAGCTCCTGACCCAGCCTGGGGAACATACAGTGAGCCTGTCTCTCTATAATAATAATTCAGTGTGGGATCTCCTGTCCAACTCTGAGGAACAGACAATGAGCCTGTCTCTAAATAATAATAATACAGTGTGGGATCTCCTGTCCCAGCCTGAGGTACAGACAGTGAGCCTGTCTCTCAATAATAATATAGTGTGTGACCACCTTCTGTGGTCTGTTTCAAATCCGCCCGCGATGAGACACCGAGGAGAAATGAAGAGCCCCAGTCGCGCTAGAAAATCACCCGGGAAAGAGACTTTCAATGTAGGAAAAAAAAGTCGCTAGTAACAGACATAATATGTTTGTTTTGTTTTTTTAATCGCTGCGATGTGTGACTAAGCTCATACGACTAAGAGTTGCCCCCTTTGTCTAGATCTGGTAACCTGCTCGTCGCTGGTGGGCCAGATCGTGTCCCCCGTCACTACACTGGGGCATTAAGACCCACACAGACTGCAGGGTGAGTGCCCCCTGCTGGCCCCACTGAGAGGTCGAATCCCACCTCCTCCGCTCTCTGCGAAAAGCAGTATCTTCAGGCCCTGACATCCCACCCCTGCCACTCTCTGCGTAAATAAGTATCGTCAGGCCCTGACATCCCACCCCTGCCACTCCCTGCGTAAAGAAGTGTCGTATGGCCCTGACATCACACCCCCACCACTCTCTGCGGAAAGCACTGTCGTATAGCCCTGACACCCAACCCTCCACTCTCTGCATTAAGCACTGTCGTATAGCCCTGACACCCACCCCTCCACTCTTTGAATAAAGCAGTGTCGTCAGGCCCTGACATTCCACCCCCGCCACTCTCTGTGTAAAGTAGTGTCATATGGCCCTGACACCAATCCCTCCACTCTCTGCATAAAGCAGTGTCTTATGGCCCTGAAACCCTCCCCTCCACTCTCTACATAAAGCAGTGTTGTCAAGCCCTGACATCCCTCCCCCGCCACTCTCTGTGTAAAGCACTGTCGTATGGCCCTGACATCACACCCCCACCACTAACTGTGTAAAGTAGCATCGTCAGGCCCTGACATCCCACCCCTGCCACTCCCTGCGTAAAGAAGTGTCGTATGGCCCTGACATCACACCCCCACCACTCTCTGCCGAAAGCACTGTCGTATAGCCCTGACATCCCACCCCTCCACTCTCTGCATAAAGCAGTGTCGTCAAGCCCTGACATCCCACCCCCACCACTCTCTGTGTAAAGCAGTGTCATATGGCCCTGACATCCTAGCCCCACAACTCTCTGTGTAAAGCACTGTCGTATAGCCTTGACACCCACCTCTCCACTCTCTGTGTAAAGCAGTGTCATCTAGCCCTGACATCCCACCCCCTCCACTCTCTGAATAAAGAAGTGTCGTATGGCCCTGACACCCACCCCTCCATTCTCTGCATAAAGCAGTGTCGTCAGGCCCTGACATCCCACCCCTCCACTCTCTGCGTAATGCGGTATCGTCAGGCCTTGACATCCAACCCCCGCCACTCTCTGCGTAAAGCAGACATGTTACAGACATTTACAACAAAGGCATATTATAAAATATTGACATATACTGTAGGCGGCTGGAGCATTATTGGGAGACAGACTCACTGTTCCTCAGGCTGTGACAGGAGATCACATACTGGGCTCCCAGATCAACTGAGTTCCCTCCTCCCTCTCCCAGTAGGATTGGGACCCGTTGTGATTCTGGCAGGTGTGGGAACTCTGGGATTAGATTTCTGAATTTCGGGAAGAATGTTTCTCTAATCCCAGAGTATCTGTCACAGTGCAGTAGGAAGTGCACCTCTGTCTCTATTTCTCCCCGCTGGCAGTGGGAGCACAGCCTGTCCTCTCTGGGCAGCCAGGTCTGCCTGTGTCGCCCAGTTTCTATGGCCAGGTTGTGGTCACTGAGCCTGTAATTCGTCAGGGTCTGTTTCTGTTTGTTATTTTTTATTTTGGTCAAATATTCAGCTAGTGTGTATTGTCTATTTAAGGTTCTGTAGCATTCCAGTTTATGTTGTGTTTGTGTGTGTGTGTCCCAGTGTGTGAGATATTGCTGTTTGATCTGTGCTGTGATGTGGTTGAGTCTGGGTTGTGGTGCTCTAGCACTGCTGTCCTGAGGCTGGTTAGTGTCAGTGTCACTCACTGCGAGTGTGATTTCAGCAGAGTCTCTGTACTCTTGGGACACTTGACTCACCTGTCTCTCTCTTTCTCTCCCTGTGCTGTCCCTCTCCTGCCCCCTCTCTCCCTCCTCGGACTCCAGCTGGAGGAGGTCCAATCACCACCTCCTGTGAGACAGAAGAAAAATAAGGTGGGTAATGCTCTGATCCTCTCTTTACTCCTGTCCAGTGTCCAGTCAGTGTCCAGTCAGTGTGTCTGTATGAACCCCTCTCTCTCTCAGTGCAGTGTTCATGTACTGGAGTGTCCAGTCAGTGTGTCTGTATCAACCCCTCTCTCTCTCGCAGTGCAGTGTTCATGTCCTGGAGTGTCCAGTCCGACTCTTAACGTGACTCTCCTGTCTCTGCTGCCCTGAGCTGTGTGTCGGTGGAGACAGATGATCAGGACGAGCCGATGGAGGCGGCGGAGACCGTGGGTCAGGAGAGGAAGAGCGAGGGAGAGGAGGAGCAGGCTGCCGGGAAGGACAAGAAGAGGAAGAGGAGGTGCAGGTGAGCAGACAGGGGGGCGCCGCTTGGTCGTGTCTGTGATTCAAGGAGGAGTCTCCTCTTGCTGTTTGATGTCATGGTGACGTCTGTGTCTGTGTCCCTCACACCTGCAATAACAATATTCTTTCCAGGTTCCTTTCCTGGTTCTGTGCCAGCTAAGATCTGGACTGGACTAGACTGGAATGGACTGAAGCTGAGGGACGCCAGACTGGACTGGACTGGAGCCTAGGGACACCAGACTGGACTGGACCGGAGCTGAGAGACACCAGACTGGACTGCACCGGAGCTGAGAGACACCAGACTGGACTGGACTGGAGCTGAGGGACCCCAGACTGTGCTGGACTGAAGCTGAGGGACCCCAGTCTGGACTGAAGCTGAGGGACCCCAGTCTGTGCTGGACCGAAGCTGAGGGGCCCCATTCTGGACTGGACTGAAGCTGAGGGACCCCAGACCCCAGTCTGGACTGAAACTTGTAATTTTTGTTCTTTTGTTAAGCATCAATAAAAATTTTTTTAAAAAAATCTGTTTAGCTTTTGGTTTTTTCCCTCCCCCCCCCCCAAAGTTGCTGCTGGGAGAGGTGTGAGTGGGGCCAGCAGGGGGCGCTCTCACCCTGCAGTCTGTGTGGGTCCTGATGCCCCAGTATAGTGACGGGGGACACTGGACTGTAAACAGGCGCCGTCCTTCGGATGAGACGTCAAACCAAGGTCCTGACTCTCTGTGCTCGTTAACAATCCCGGGGTGTTTCTGGAGAAGAGTAGGGGTGTTACCCCAGTATCCTGGCCTGATTCCCCCCCTGGTCTTGACCCATCATGGCCTCCTTATCACCCCCCTCTCTGAACTGGCTCCATCCCTCTGCTCTCCTCCCCACTGAGAGCTGCTGTGTGCTGAGCGGACTGGAGCATCATCCAGGTAGGGGCTGCACACTGGGGGGGCTGGAGGGGATCCCCCTGACCTGGGAGGAGCTCTGAGTGGAGAGTCCAGACTTATTAATTATTATTATTATTCGTGCTGCACTGGGCTTCAGTCCTGGCAGTGAGAGGGGGACTCTGTGATCAGTACAGACACTTATGACTGTATAATAATACACGATAGAAATGGAAAACAGGGTAGCGCTGTAGTCCCTTCGAAACGTTTTGAACTGCCAGAAGAAGTTTTCACAACCCGGACTCGTGAAGGTACAGGTCTTCTCCCATCGTCCGGAGCAAGGTGTATGGTGTCCTGGTGATTTCTCCCGTTTTGAACGGAGTTTAATGTCTTGTTTCTACTTTATTAGAGAGAGGCACTGAACATCCTGTGATGGACTGGTGTCCTGTCCAGGGTGTGTGAGTGTGTGTGTGTCCTGTGATGGACTGCTGTCCTGTCCAGGGTGTGTGAGTGTGTGTGTCCTGTGATGGACTGCTGT
The DNA here is from genome assembly GCF_040954835.1 of Lepisosteus oculatus. Classification (NCBI taxonomy): domain Eukaryota; kingdom Metazoa; phylum Chordata; class Actinopteri; order Semionotiformes; family Lepisosteidae; genus Lepisosteus; species Lepisosteus oculatus. The sequence goes on along the minus strand of NC_090709.1, from coordinate 19,324,229 downwards.
CCTGTCCAGGGTGTGTGAGTGTGTGTGTGTCCTGTGATGGACTGCTGTCCTGTCCAGGGTGTGTGAGTGTGTGTGTCCTGTGAAGGACTGGTGTCCTGTCCAGGGTGTGTGTGTGTCCTGTGATGGACTGGTGGATCACAATATTAATTCTCCTCCTTGATTCCCTCCTTCATCGCCAGAGTGAAAGCGGGACACGGCAGTAAAAGCTCAGCCCTGCGGGTGGTGGTCCTCTCGGCCACACGGGGGCGCTCTGGCTCCACGGGGGGGGGGGGGGGTTATGTTCAAGTCCCCCTGGGAATCGCACCGACGCGGCGGAGTTTGTGAACGTCCCAGACACCAAGAAAACGAGAGAGAGAAAAAAGGTCGTTTTTGGGGTTCAAGAAGCAACCCCGAGATTCAGGGAGTTTCCCCGCTGAGCTTACTCTGCCGAAAACACGCAGGTTTTATTTTTTTCCCGTGTCCCCCCTCACACAGGCCGTTTCTGTAGCGTGAAGTTGTGTTTTTTTGCGCGGCGGTCGGTGAGGGGCGAAATTGTATTTATTTTTTTACCACGGTGTGAAACAGAAACGGCCGTGTGGTGTTGTAGAGAGGTCGACGTGCCTGGTTTTCCTCGTCTCCGAAGCCTGTTTTTTTTGGGGGGGGGGGGGTTGTGAGGTCCCACGCAGCGCTCGGAAAAGAAAATGCCGTCTCTTTTCCCCGCAGGACGGGGGGGGGGAACCTGTGTTTTTTGGACGTGGCGTGGCCCGAAATTTCCACCCTTGGCCGCTAGAGGGGGGTGGAGGTTGGTCTTTCTTTGACTTGGGGGTCGGGGGGGGTGCTAATTTCACTGAACCAAACCCCACGGAAACCCGTGTTGGACGTGGGGGTGCTGAATGCGCCCTCGACGTGATTTTGTCTTTAAATTCAAGTGCAGCTTTTGTAACCCTTGGGCCGGAAAAAGCTGGACCCGTTTCCCCTGCCTGTCCGAGGTGGCGACTACCGGGGTCGTACAGGGACACCCGGCTGGCCGCTGAGAGTTGGAAAAATAAAATGTCCACCTAAAAAAAAAACAACCGCGAAAAATATCGGCCATTTTTGTTTCGCGGCCGAGCCGTGAGCGCGTCGGGGGCGACATCACGGGGGCGTCACAATGAGCCGCCTGACGTCACAGAGCGGCGGAATCTAGCGGGGGGCGACGCCGGAGCCCCGTGAGCTCAGAGGAGTGAAGGGAGAGGAGGAGGAAAGGACTATATAGCGCTTTCTAAACACGTGTTTCTTCCAAAAAAGATTCGCGGGTTACTTCGACTTCAAACAAATAATAGTTTCAGCTTCAGATTCACTCTGAAGAATCCCTGTGAAATCGGTAAGTCAGTTAAAAATGCCGCTGTCGAGAAATAACAAAATAAGTTGAGAAATAAGTTGTTTTTTTTTTCCGTTACTCCACTCTGATGGGTGTGATCGTGCTGTAAAAAGATATTGAGAGGAGGTGCACCTCTACACAGAGAGTGGTGGGGGTGGGGAACAAGCTGCCCAGCCCTGTGGTTGAAGCCGATACCCTGGCTTCTCTCCAGACACAGCTGGGTGAGCTCCTCCAGTCAGGACAGGAGGGTCTACTGTACACAGAGGGGGGCGGGGGTGGGGAACAAAGCCGATACCCTGGCTTCTCTCCAGACACAGCTGGGTGAGCTCCTCCAGTCAGGACAGGAGGCTCTACTGTACACAGAGAGTAGCGGGAGTGTGGAACAAAGCTGATACCCTGGCTCCTCTCCAGACACAGCTGGGTGAGCTCCTCCAGTCAGGACAGGAGGCTCTACTGTACACAGAGGGGGGCGGGGGTAGGGAACAAGTCGCCCAGCTGTGTGGCTCCGCCCCCTCCCCTCCCCTCTGTGACTCTGCTTGTCTCGGCAGGACGATGGACCGACAGAGATGCCGCACGGCCGTGCGCGGTCGCAGCAGGACCCGGGCCCAGCGAGGCGTCGTAAGTCCACCCCTCCCGCCCGCCGTCCAGCGTCCAGCGTCCAGCCCTCCTCCAACTGGCCTCTCCGCCCCCAGCAGCGCTCGCTGTATTATAATAATAATAATAAACTTCACTGATAGAGCACCTTTCACACACATAGCAGCGCAAAGCGCTTGACAGACCAGGTCTCACGGTAACACCTCCAGACGAGGAGAGACACTTCCAGTGGTGATCTTGACTGAGGACACGCCTCGGCTCAAGAGACAGGGTCGCGGGTCCGAGGAACACCAAGCTGCAGGTCCATTATGGCCTTCTGAGAGCACAGATTGCCTCTGGACGTCCCAGACTCTTCCTGAACACTGTAAAGACTCATCTGTCCAGACTTTCACTGGACACACTGTAGAGACTCACCTGTCCAGACTCTTACTGGACACATTGTACACACTCACCTGTCCAGACTCTTACTGAACACACTGTACACACTCACATGTCCACACTCTCACTGGACACACTGTAGAGACTCACCTGTCCACACTCTCACTGGACACACTGTAGAGACTCACCTGTCCACACTCTTACTGGACACACTGTCCAGACTCTTACTGGACACACTGTACACACTCGCCTGTCCACACTCTTACTGGACACACTGTCCAGACTCTTACTGGACACACTGTACACACTCGCCTGTCCAGACTCTCACTGGACACACTGTACACACTCACCTGTCCAGACTTTCACTGGACACACTGTAGAGACTCACCTGTCCAGACTCTTACTGGACACACTGTACACACTCACCTGTCCAGACTCTTACTGGACACACTGTACACACTCACCTGTCCACACTCTCACTGGACACACTGTAGAGACTCACCTGTCCACACTCTCACTGGACACACTGTAGAGACTCACCTGTCCACACTCTTACTGGACACACTGTCCAGACTCTTACTGGACACACTGTACACACTCGCCTGTCCACACTCTTACTGGACACACTGTCCAGACTCTTACTGGACACACTGTACACACTCGCCTGTCCAGACTCTCACTGGACACACTGTACACACTCACCTGTCCAGACTCTCACTGGACACACTTTCCAGACTCTTACTGGACACACTGTAGAGACTCACCTGTCCAGACTCTTACTGGATACACTGTACACACTCACCTGTCCAGACTCTTACTGGACACACTGTCCACACTCACCTGTCCACACTCTTACTGGACACACTGTCCACACTCTTACTGGACACACTGTACACACTCGCCTGTCCACACTCTTACTGGACACACGGTCCAGACTCTTACTGGACACACTGTCCACACTCACCTGTCCACACTCTCACTGGACACACTGTCCACACTCACCTGTCCAGACTCTTACTTAACACACTGTACACACTCACCTGTCCACACTCTCACTGGACACACTGTAGAGACTGCTCAAGGCCCCTAGTCTCGACACGACTGGGCTGGACTATTTGGTCAGAGCTGTCTCGGAGATGGGCTGTTTGGCGTCTTCACAGGTCACACCGGTCAGGCCGAACCCGGACTGGCAGCGGGAGAGATCCCGGCCCAAGTCCCGGTGCTTTTCCGTAAGTCTGACCGGGTCGCCTTCCGCGAGACTGGACCGTCCGCCCTGTGGTGGGCCCGGTGCCCCACATCTACCCTACAGCTCCCCCACTGACCCCTAAACTCCCGATACCCTACAGCTCCCCCCACTGACCCCTAAACTCCCGATACCCTACAGCTCCCCACACTGACCCCTAAACTCCCGATACCCTACAGCTCCCCACTCTGACCCCTAAACTCCCGATACCCTACAGCTCCCCCCACTGACCCCTAAACTCCCGATACCCTACAGCTCCCCACACTGACCCCTAAACTCCCGATACCCTACAGCTCCCCACACTGACCCCTAAACTCCCGATACCCTACAGCTCCCCCCACTGACCCCTAAACTCCCGATACCCTACAGCTCCCCACACTGACCCCTAAACTCCCGATACCCTACAGCTCCCCACTCTGACCCCCACAGTCCTGATGGCCGAGAGGTCTCTGCTTGCTGTAGTGATTGAGTGAGCTCTGTGGACCTAACCTCTGTCTTGTGTCCTCGTTTTCAGCGTCTCCTAGTGGTCCGTCATTTCACCAGAGCTGAAGGTGAGATCTGGGGAGGAGACAGAGCATCCCCTAACACCCCTGAGCTAGGTTACAGGGTAAGACAGCTTCTTACTGTTGGACACACCTGTCCACACTCTTTCTGGACACACTGGACACACTCGCCTGTCCGGACTCTTACTGGACACACTGTACACACCCACCTGTCCAGACTCTTACTGGACACACTGTACAGAACCACCTGTCCAGACTCTCACTGGACACACTGTCCACACTCACCTGTCTGGGCTCTTATTGGACACACTGTACACACCCACCTGTCCAGACTCTCACTGGACACACTGTCCACACTCACCTGTCTGGGCTCTTATTGGACACACTGTCCACACTCACCTGTCTGGGCTCTTATTGGACACACTGTCCACACTCACCTGTCCAGACTCTTACTGGACACACTGTACACACTCACCTGTCCAGGCGTAGTCTCTGCTCCTCATCCCCCCTGCGTTGTGTCTCCCTCTCTCCCCGCTGGACAGAATCCCGTGGTGTCTTCGTGTTTCCCCGAGCTCGTCCAGAAGCTTGAGAGGGCAGCCGAGCTGCAGCTGGAGCTCCCGGGGTCGCCCGGCTTGTCGCGCTCGGGCTCGCCCAGCTCGTTCCGCTTGGTTTCCCCCCCCCTCCTCGCCCGAGAGCCCCCTCCGCTCCCCGCCCCCGCCCCCGCCCCCGCCCCCCCCCTCCGGCCCCCTCAGGCCCCTGACCGCCCCGCCCCGCTGCCCCCCCTTAATCCCCGCCATGCCCCTCGAGCCCCCCCTGCTGCCCGGGGCGGTGCCCCTGCCCCTGCCCCCGCCCGTCCTGCCCCCCATCGCCCGCCCGGCCCCGCCAGGCCCCGCCTGGGGCTCCCCAGTGCGGAGGGCAAGGAGAGAGGCTGAGATGTTTGTCGAGACAAGTGGGGCAGAGTCTGTCCGTCTGTCCGTCTGTCTGTCCATCTGTCCTTCTGTCCGTCTATCCTTCAGTCCATCTGTCCCTCTGTCCATCTGTCCCTCTGTCCGTCTGTTCTTTTCTCTGTCCATCTGTCCATCTGTCTTTCTGTCCTTTTCTCTGCCTTTCTGTCCATCAGTCCATCTATCCTTTTCTCTGTCTTTTTGTCCGTCTGTACTTCTCTCTTTCTGTCTTTCTGTCCTTCTGTCTGAGTCTCTCCATGTCTCCCTGCTCTCTGTCTGTCCTGCGTTGTCCCAGCTGGGTCTCTCTCCCTGTGTCTCTCCTTGTGTCTCCCTGCTCTCTGTCTGTCCTGCGTTGTCCCAGCTGGGCCTGTCTCCCTGTGTCTCTCCGTGTGTCTCCCTGCTCTCTGTCTGTCCTGCGTTATCCCAAATGGGTCTCTCTCCCTGTGTCTCTCCTTGTGTCTCCCTGCTCTCTGTCTGTCCTGCGTTGTCCCAGCTGGGCCTGACTCCCTGTGTCTCTCCGTGTGTCTCCCTGCTCTCTGTCTGTCCTGCGTTGTCCCAGCTGGGTCTCTCTCCCTGTGTCTCTCCGTGTGTCTCCCTGTCTGTCTCTCTGTCTGTCCTGCGTTGTCCCAGCTGGGCCTGTCTCCTCTGCTCTCTGCCTTCAGCTCTGTTCGCCGATGTCCCGCCAGCCCGTCACTCTCTCAGCCTGTCTCCTGACTTGCAGGAGGAAGAGGAGGTGGAGACAGCTCTTCCGGCAGGAGAGAGGAAGGAGGTCAGTGCTGGTCCCACCCTGCCCCCTGTCCTGTCTGTGGTGGAGTTTTGCCGTCTTGTCTGTCCCTGGGTCTCAGTGTCTCTCTCTCTTTCAGCCCTGTCTGTCAGTGTCTCTCTCGGCCTGCTGTCTGCCTGTCCCTGCCTCTCTGTCTCTCTCTCTTTCAGCCCTGTCTGTCAGTGTCTCTCTCCTCCTCCTCTCTGTCCTCAGTGTGTCTCTCTCCTCCTCTCTGTCCTGGAGTGTCCAGTCAGTGTGTCTGTATCAACCCCTCTCTCTCTCAGTGCAGTGTTCATGTACTGGAGTGTCCAGTCCGACTCTTAACGTGACTCTCCTGTCTCTGCTTCGGAAGCGCCGATGCGTCTTTTTGAAGTCCCTGAGCTGCGTGTCAGTGGAGACAGAAGATCAGGACGAGCCGATGGGGGCGGCGGAGACCCTAGCTCAGGAGAGGAAGAGCGAGGGAGAGGAGGAGCAGGCTGCCGGGAAGGACAAGAAGAGGAAGAGGAGGTGCAGGTGAGCAGACAGGGGGGCGCCGCCCGGTCGTGTCTGTGATTCAAGGAGGAGTCTCCTCTTGCTGTTTGATGTCATGGTGACGTCTGTGTCTGTGTCCCTCACACCTGCAATAACAATATTCTTTCCAGGTTCCTTTCCTGGTTCTGTGCCTGCTAAGATCTAGACTGGACTGGACTGGACTGAATTGGACTGGACCGGAGCTGAGGGACACCAGACGACTGGACTGCAGCCTAGGGACACCACACTGGACTGGACCGGAGCTGAGAGACACCAGACTGGACCGAAGCTGAGGGACCCCAGACTGTGCTGGACCCAAGCTGAGGGACCCCAGACTGGACTGGACAGGAGCTGAGGGACACCAGACTGTGCTGGACCGAAGCTGAGGGACCCCAGTCTGGACTGAAGCTGAGGGACCCCAGACTGTGGTGGACCGAAGCTGAGGGACCCCAGTCTATGCTGGACCGAAGCTGAGGGACCCCAGTCTGTGCTGGGCCGAAGCTGAGGGACACCAGACTGGACAGCACTGGAGCTGAGGGACACCAGACTGGACTGGACAGGAGCTGAGGGGCCCCAGACTGGACTAGACTGGAGCTGAGAGGCCCCAGACTGGACTGGACCAAAGCTGAGGGACCCCAGTCTGTGCTGGACCGAAGCTGAGGGACCCCAGACTGGACAGCACTGGAGCTGAGGGACACCAGACTGGACTGGACAGGAGCTGAGGGGCCCCAGACTGGACTAGACTGGAGCTGAGAGGCCCCAGACTGGACTGGACCAAAGCTGAGGGACCTCAGGCTGTGCTGTACCGAAGCTGAGGGACCCCAGACTGTGCTGGACCGAAGCTTAGGGACCCCAGTCTGGACCAAAGCTGAGGGACCCCAGTCTGTGCTGGACCGAAGCTGAGGGACCCCAGACTGTGCTGGACTGAAGCTGAGGGGCCCCAGACTGGACTGAAGCTGAGGGGCCCCAGACTGGACTGATGACCTTTTGTTAAGCATCAATAAATTTTTTTTAAAAAAAATCTGTTTAGCTTTTGGTTTTTTCCCTCCCCCCCCCCCAAAGTTGCTGCTGGGAGAGGTGTGAGTGGGGCCAGCAGGGGGCGCTCTCACCCTGCGGTCTGTGTGGGTCCTGATGCCCCAGTATAGTGACGGGGGACACTGGACTGTAAACAGGCGCCGTCCTTCGGATGAGACGTAAAACCGGGGTCCTGACTCTCTGTGCTCGTTAACAATCCCGGGGTGTTTCTGGAGAAGAGTAGGGGTGTTACCCCAGTGTCCTGGCCTGATTCCCTCCCTGGTCTTGACCCATCATGGCCTCCTTATCACCCCCCTCTCTGAACTGGCTCCATCCCTCTGCTCTCCTCCCCACTGAGAGCTGCTGTGTGCTGAGCGGACTGGAGCATCATCCAGGTAGGGGCTGCACACTGGGGGGGCTGGAGGTGATCCCCCTGACCTGGGAGGAGCTCTGAGTGGAGAGTCCAGACTTATTAATTATTATTATTATTCGTGCTGCACTGGGCTTCAGTCCTGGCAGTGAGAGGGGGACTCTGTGATCAGTACAGATACTTATGACTGTCTAATAATACACGATACAAATGGAAAACAGGGTAGCGCTGTAGTCCCTTCGTAACGTTTTGAACTGCCAGAAGAAGTTTTCACAACCCGGACTTGTGAAGGTACAGGTCTTCTCCCTTCGTCCGGAGTAAGGTGAGAGGTCACCCCCTCGGGGCGCAGTATCCCCGATGCACCCCCCCACCACCACCCAGAACGACACACACTTCTGTGACGATTGGGAGACCCCGGTTCGACCAGCCCCTGCGGTGGAGGAAACGACCCGCTGGAGAGAACACGCAGACTCCACACAGAAGGGTCACTTCGGCATTTATTCTAACAGCAAAACAACACCAGAGAGAAACGGTCTCCGAAAGATAAGCGCACACCGGGAAAAACACGACGGGGTCATTACAAATGGGAATAGGAGTCCTTTTTTCTTTTCCGGACGTCAGTTGTATCGTGTCCTGGTGATTTCTCCCGTTTCGAACAGAGTTTAACGTCGCGTTTCTACTTTATTAGAGAGAGGCACTGAACTTTGGGGAACGTGACATCCACCCAGTATTACTAGTAGGTTGATAAATATAAATGTTCTTTTTCCCCCCGTATGTTACCTCGCGAAATATAACGATGGCCAACTCCTTAAGTCGAAATTTAAACCCTTCTCACGCTACAAGACAGTCCGTCAACATCGCCGCGGCCCGAAGCGCGACCTTCGGTATGACGTTGGCGGAGAAGGGGGTAGGGTAAGTACGTCACAGCCGGGGGAAGCCCCTATCACGTGAGAGGGGTGCGGCGGGCGACGAGCCCCCGGGGGCGAAGAGAAGTTGATTTGCGTGGGGTGTGGAAACACTACACGACCGGGCAAGCGAGCCGTTTTTTTTTTTTTTTCCAGAACATCAGAACAACCGCAGAGATAACCATCGATCCACCTCCAGACGTTTCCTTTTTTGTCCTCTTTGGCCTCCAAAATAAAAAAAAAGGAGTTGTTCCACACCCCTGCCACCCTCTGTGTACAGTAGAGCCCCCTGTACTGACTGGAGGAGCTCACCCAGCTGTGTCTGGAGAGAAGCCGGGGTATCGGCTTCAACCACAGGGCTGGGCGGCTTGTTCCCCACCCCCACCCCCTTCTGTGTACAGAAGAGCCTCCTGTCCTGACTCCAGTAGGAAAGGTCACCTGGAGGCAACACACCGGCTTCTTTTAACAGATCACCTCGGGAATCGGGAACAACGGAGCTGTGTGCGGCCGTCTGTACGGAGGGGTTCAGCGCGGGGGGGCTCCGGGCTCGGGTCTGGACCCGGGGGGGGGGGACTGTCTGTGTGGAGTCTGCATGTTCTCCCTGTGTTCTCCGGGTCCAAAGACAGGCTTTTGGGCTAATTGGCTTCTGGGAAAACTGGCCCTGGTGTGTGTGTGTCCTGTGATGGAGTGCTGTCCTGTCCAGGGTGTGTGAGTGAGTGTGTTTTTGTCATGTGATGGACTGGTTCCTGTCCAGGGTGTGTGAGTGTGTGTGTCTGAGTGTCCTGTGAGGGACTGGTGTCCTATCCAGGTTCTGTGTGTGTGTCCTGTGAGGGACTGGTTCCTGTCCAGGGTGTGTGAGTGTGTGTGTGTCCTGTGATGGACTGGTGTCCTATCTAGGGTGTGTGTATGTTCTGTGATGGACTGGTGTCCTGTCCAGGGTGTGTGAGTGAGTGAGTGTGTGTCCTGTGATGGACTGGTGTCCTGTCCAGGGTGTGTGAGTGTGTGTGTCTGTGTGTCCTGTGATGGACAGATGGTACCAAGCCTGGACACCCATGAGACACTGGCTTCCTCAGAAGACTCTCACGGAGGGCACACTGTCCCTAACCCGGGTCCAGAAGAAACTACAGTGATCTATAATTCCTGCGCCTCGGAAGGGTTTATGACGTCTATGTCCGGCGCCCGCGCCCGTGGACCGGCGGTTTGGCGTCGCGCTCCGCAGCTCGAGCTTCGGTGCGAGGCAGGGCAGGAGGGAGTCGATGTGGCCTCGGCGCCATCTTTGCTGGTGAGTCAATTGTGACCGTTGCGGTACAATAAACCATCAATAAACCTTTTCCCACCCCGTCCAGTATTTCTGTCGCGGCCCACGTCCCCTTACAATCGACAAACTATAAAAAAACAGTAGCCCTATCAACATTACACGCCATTTTTTTTATTTTAAACGTCCGCTAGATACGCAGGTGGCTCGATACCTGTCTTATCCTCGCCGGCGTCTTTATACCGGCAAGTGAATTTTATTTGGGGTCCCTCAGAATTGTGACAGAAATGTCAGTGAACCACAATAAAAAACGAAACTTTTTTTTAAAGGCGGTGAATGGATTTTCTGAGTAACCGTGTAGCGACTAACGTAAGGAAAAAAAAGTTGTCTTTCCCTACGAAGATGTTTTGGTACAGGACTTTCTTTAAATATCAGTTGTGCATAGCGTTTTACAAAAAGTTGATGATGATCTTGGAGATAATTGCAAAGGAAAATTGAGATAACTACCAAAACATTACGTGTGAAACGACAGGACAGAACTTTGAACCCACAAAGAAACAAAGGTATGAAATATTGCCTCGTCATGGGGGGTTGATAATTGTAGTAAGTGTTCCTAATTTTCGTAAAGAAATGTATATTATGGGAGTCACACGTGAGATTTAGTGTATATACGTTTCATATTGTGCATATATACGGGGTTAAAAAGTGGAATGAGTATGATTATAAACTCGTGTGTCCTAAAATTTGATAATTTTTGAACAAGCTTTGATTAGACAGGTGAAAAACAACATCAGATCCTTTTTTTTAATATATTCTCACGTCTGAATATCAGCTTCTCCCCTCTGGCCAACATTTCAGGGCTCCCAGGTGTAGATCCCAAATTGAAACAAATATTAATTTGTTACCCAGTTAAACAGTTAATAGAAGTGAGTGACCAGGGTAAATAAAGGTGGGTCAATGTAAACTGTTTATTCTGGACCAGACTTCGTCATGTGTGATATGTCATGACTTCTTATATTAAGTTTTAGCTTTATATTTAGTTCTACATGTGTAATAGATGCGATGTGTGTCCATAAAAAGGTTTCTCCAGGGGAAAATCAAGTTGGTTTTAAAACCATGTTTCCTTTTTAGGGTACGTTTGCATTCCAAGTGTGGGGTTTTTGCCTTTTTATCATATTTTGGATGTGAATCCGTGGTATTTTTGCTGAGACAAGTTGCCTTTCTTATACGCGGAGGGATCTGCTCGTGAGATGTCCGCTTGGTCCATTTCTGAGCTCAGTATAAGGTGTAGAAAGCATGACTGTCATCATAACCCGCCTCTCACCCAGGTGTGGAATAATGTTGTGACTATTGCTTCAGCAATAACATGCTGATTGCATGTTTCTAGATGGGTATAACAGAGATCTCAACTACTGAGGGGCCTTATTAATAAAGTCTCCACAGCCGAAGCGCTGTGTCTCTTTTCAGCTGGCGATAAACCTTTCCTCGATCCTTTGCGGACTTGTAAAACTGTTCATGATCAGAATAAAAAACGCTCACGCTAATACACAAGCACCCGTGTCTCGCCAAAGCTGACAAATAAACAGACGGACAAGCCGCACTGCACGTGTGAACAGGGGAATGAGCGAGCGAGCGGGGGTAGGGCGCCTCCTGCGCTTAAAAGCTTACAGCACCTGGTATTCCCAGGCGGTCTCCCATCCAAGTACTAACCAGGCCCATCCCTGTTTAGCTTCCGAGATCAGGCGTGCTCAAGGGGGTGTGGCCATAAGCGAGAGCAAGTCTCGCTGGCACCCTTCTTATTGAGAGGACAGCTCTGTCACCTCTTTTACGACGCTGCTTTTTTTCCCTTGCGTTTTTCTCTTCTTCCCACGTTCTCTCTCTTCACTGCCTTCGTCCCCGCTCTATTTCACTTCAGCCTTTCACTCTTGCTTCCTTCCAATGAGGACGGAGCTGCGGGAGAAAGGGCGCTATAGAGGATCGCTGTGGAGTGCTGCTGCTGTGCTTTGACATCTGAGCTCTGTGGAAAACGATCTCAATACAATTCTGAAAAACGCGACTCTCCGAACGCCAGCCGAACAAGTCTCCACAGCCGAAGCGCTGTGTCTCTTTTCAGCTGGCGATAAACCTTTCCTCGATCCTTTGCGGACTTGTAAAACTGTTCATGATCAGAATAAAAAACGCACACGCTAATACACAAGTACCCGTGTCTCGCCAAAGCTGACAAAGAAACAGACGGACAAGCCGCACTGCACGTATGAACAGGGGAATGAGCGAGCGAGCGGGGATAGGGCGCCTCCTGCGCTTAAAAGCTTACAGCACCTGGTATTCCCAGGGGGTCTCCCATCCAAGTACTAAGCAGGCCCATCCCTGTTTAGCTTCCAAGATCAGACAAGATCAGGCGTGCTCAAGGGGGTGTGGCCATAAGCAAGAGCAAGGCTCGCTGGCACCCTTCTTATTGAGAGGACAGCTCCGTCACCTCTTTTACGAGGTGACGGAGCTTTTTTTCCCTTGCGTTTTTCTCTTCTTCCCACGTTCTCTCTCTTCACTGCCTCGTCCCCACTCTATTTCACTTCAGCCTTTCACTCTTGCTTCCTTCCAATGATGATGGAGCTGCGGGAGAAAGGGCGCTATAGAGGATCGCTGTGGAGAGCTGCTGCTGTGCTTTGACATCTGAGCTCTAAATCTGGAAATCTAATAAGTAAATTGATTCTTAAAATGTAGAGAGCTTTGCAAAAAAATATATTGGGGCTTTTAGATAATATATTTCAAGGATGTAATTGCTGTGCTTAAGTACGTGCAGAATTTTAGAAAACAGTGCGTCAACAAAGTACACTGTTTAGGTTACTTTAGAAGACAATGTACCAAAACAATATATGCTGTCTGGGTCGTTAGAATTAGCTGAAACTAACTGATAAGCTTTCAATAACATATCTATTGCTTCTTCTTTCGCTTTTTGATGTAATCTGTTTTCTCTTAGGGATAGGGGAAGTTTTAGAAGGGACAAAGCGCTGAGCTTTTTTACAGCGCAACGTCTTATGAAAACCCTGTACTGCTTGTAACAAATTGAGTCTCTGGTTGCACTTTGTGAAGTGGCAGCAGGGCTCCCAATATTGCAATATTGAAATAAAGACATTACTCAGGTGAGAACTCTCTCTTGTGGCTTCCTTGATAGTTATATTTCCATGACACCGGTTTTAATGTCTGTAGATTGTATCTTATTTTTATTTTTTGTTTTGTTTCATGTTCATATTATGTGTTTTCACCCAGTTGACTCCAGTTAATAACAGTTCACCCAGTTAATAGCCACTTTTTATGCGCGAAAAACGGGTAATCTTTCTATCTCGTGATCAGCTTAGTATCTTTCTGTAAGTTTTTTTCTTCTTAATTAAACGTTTAAAATACATGAATTTCATAAAGACAACACACGTTTCGTACAGAAAAAAATCATATTCTGTTCTCTTCCTGGTATGTATAACAGATCAGCAGGTCTTATTTTCCCAATTGCTTTTTTCCACTGTATTTATCATATTGGCTAGCCGATGTCCTCTCTTAGCTAGGTAATGTTACTTGTGGATGTGCTTCTGCGTTGCGTAGAAGCACATGTATCCATAGAAAGTGTATTATACTACTATTTGAGCTACAGTACATAAAAATAATTATATCGTTATTAATTTCTTTAGGTACGTGATTCCATATTATATTCCCTATTAATCAAATTCTAAAAGTATGCTTTTGTTTACTCCGATAACGAGCACATTCACAGAAAATGTTAATATCTTATGACTTTTCACAAAGTATATAAACTTAAGATGGTCAGAAGGAGCATGTAAAATCGTTTCCGAAACGTGGTAAAATCTTACTACATGTAAGACTTTGATGCTTAAAATGTTTAGGAAGAAAGTGGAATACTGGTGTGTATTTTTTCTTTAAACTACCAATACCAGCCATATACAGTTTACACTATATGTTTATGTTCCTAAATTTATATAGTTTATGGTGGTGTATCGTGGTTGTAGAGGTTTGATGGGTTTACTGAGACAATTATTAATTGTAGCAGTAATCACGAGGTTGTTCGTTGTGGCTTTTAGGAAATCAATCGTCAGAACAACTAACAACGCACACACACGGGTTCAATACACGAGATACATTTATTCATATAAATTGTGCACCAAACATATACTAGTATGCCTGGATACAAGCAGCAGACCTTACTGTGAGGGTTATCAATATACAAGGTATATAATCTCGAAGAGATGCCAACACAAAGAGATACACAACAGAGAATATATGTCAATATATATCGTTCGGTTACCAAATCGCTAATCAGTGTTATTACCCACTGTTACTCTAAACTCGGAAGTAAATACATTACTCATGAATTAAATTGATAACAACTTGTGTTGAGGTACAATTGAATTCTCGAGACACAATGTAGAACATGGGGTTTACTTATCCACTGTGTATGGATTTGGAATCTCCCGGCACGAACACCAAACCAGCTGACAGGCTCTGTTGCAGCCTCTGTTCCAGCGGTTGTCCAATGGGCGTTGTCCTGGCGTTCTCTGGCTACCGGCCAACCAGTTGAGGTACAGCTCGGAGTAGGACGGGCGGAGGAATCTGACTGCGGCGCGCAGGGCAGTCGTTGCTCCGAGGAGATCTACCAGCAGTCCAGCTGGCTAGTAGAAAGTCTCTATGCACAGAGTGTGACCGCGAGTCCTCACAAGTCACTCTTTTGCCTGGGAAGAAGCTGGTTCGTTCCTGGTCCAGCGCTGCTTCTGAATAAGCTATTCAGGTTGTCGACGAGGGTCCAACTGTAGGCTGCCGTTGATCAAGCGGATCATTCACGTTGGTAGAATTCTGAGTACGTATGGGATCCTCGGCCTCGCGCTTAGAACAAAGTCCAAGTCCCTTTGCAGACAACAGCAGTTGTCACGTGATTGTCTCTGAGGATGCGCGAAAATGGCCAAGGAGAGCCCCGATCTGAGCTTGCGCTCCGTTTTTGACCAAGACATAGATGTGTGCTGATTGGTTGAGAGTTTGGCAGGCATTAGAGACCCACGTGGTATTACCACGCCCTGCCAGTCCCTGATTGGTTGGTCAAGGTGAGATATGACTCACTTACTCTTGACACTTAGGAATGCAGTCCAGATGTCCATTCGGCACTCCCTAGACAGATAGGCACCAATGGATGACCATTGATCATGATAGCCAGGCTAAGCTAAGTGCATCCCCATCTGGGAGCTGTCCATTATCAAAAGAAAACATCTTAAATCAACCTGCATGAATACTTTCTCTGTGGCTGCACCACAAAGATGGAGGGTGAGATGGGGCCTCATTTAGGACAGAATACCACTGCCTAATTCTGTCTTATTAACAAGCATTGCCGCTACAACGGCATCTCTCCTGTCAAACGTCCTCCTGACGTGTTTGACAGGATCTGGGCCGTGGTGAACAGTGGGAAAGACGCCCTGTGGAGAGTGAGGAACATGGGGCTGTTCAAAGGCATCGAGGTCCCAGTCAAGGCAGCAGGTAGCCTGGCCCTGTTCATCACCCGAGAGAACTATTACCTCAGAGATCTGTGGAGAGAAGGGAGGGAGGAAGCAGAAAATCTGTGGGAAATTGAGAGCATAGGTCAATATCTCAAGAAACTGTGAAAAACATTATCATGTTTAAGTAAAGAATGTGATTTGCACCAGAAAAAAATAAATTGTTGCTATATAACTGGTACCGTGTCAAAATGTAATGAGATGTGATTATATATACTGTTTTAAGTATGTATATTAATGTAAAGCTTTCTAATTTGTGATGTCCTGTATTTTTTTGTGAAAAGAAAATAAAGTTCTTAAAAAATCGATTCACCCAGGGCGAGGCTCGGCCATTGCACTCCGGCTGTGCTGACCCCTGCGAATTCCCCAAATATGGGAATCTCGACTGCATAATTTCTGGTAGTGGGGGACTGCGTTCGCGCTCTCTCCTGATGTGCTTGGTCCAATATCAGATACGGGAGAGTTAGGACACCACGAGCTGCGATAGGATCCCAGTTCGAAAGGAGTCGATGCCACTGCTGGTTCCCGGTTTCTTTTAGTTAGAAGTCCGGAGAAGCATTTCAAGCTGGTTACACTACTCCTTCCGGACATTCATTCCCTTTTCAAAGTCAGTCGTTTTGCTGTTGTCTGCATTATTTAGGCTGATTATCGAGGTTAGCCTTTATTTGGTCATGGGGGCCTCGGTACTGTATGCTAATTCTCAAGACAGTTTCACCCGTTTTCTGATTGCTACGTTCTGTACCAGTGCAGACATGTCAAACAGTGAATGGCTGTACCTCTATTGTATCCGTGCTCAATGAATGAAATCAGTAATAAATGAATATATGTATAGTTATACGAAAAACAAGTGGTTTATCGACTCATCTTCATTTGCAGATTTAGAGGCAGCTTCGATATTTGGGGGAGGCGTAAAACATGGTGCTGATCTTTGGAAAGCAGGAGGCAAAACTGACACGTTCTCATACAAGGAGCTGAAACCAGGCCACCTGGGTGAAGATCAGGTATCGTAACCGCTAGACCATATGGGAGCATACAGCCATGTTGTGCGTGCGTCATGTGAGCAAACTGTAATTGCTGCCTTCATGACCTGCTTGATGGAGAAAACACACAAGAGAGTTGGCACTCAGAGTGTCGAAGGGTTGATGTATACTAGGGCTCAGTTGAAATGCAGCGTCAGGACTTTTCCGACTAGTGTCACACAAAGAGAGTACATCCTTTCCTACTGGCTGTGTATGTCTCGGTAACTCGCTGTGATCGTATAGTGCTCAGAATTTGTGTTGTGGCCGCAACAACCCCGGTTCGAATCCGCATACTGGCAGAATAGGAGGAGTACTGCCTGACTGGATCGTTGATGAACGACAGAGGCCACTCCGACCTCTTCTTGGTTTTCTTCAATGACTTACTAAGGATCTTCTTCACATTCGCCCATGCAGGGGAAGCCAGTTACAACAAAGCAAACGCAGGAAAGTGCATTTCAAGCAGAGACCAGGAGGGACTTGTTTACACCGAGAGTGGTCGGAGAATGGAACAATGCGCCCAGCCCTGTTGCTGGAGCCGATTCTTGATGAGATCTTGGGCTCACTAAGAGGCCCCCGCTGGATGCTAATCTTTCTGTTGTTCTTGCAGGTCCTGCGCTGCTTTTGAGCCGACAGAGCTCGTCCTGGTCTGTCGGCACAGCCCAATTGCAAATGATCGGCTCCACATACAGAAGGAACGTGCGTTTGGTACAAGAGTGCACGAAGGCACCGGAAATACATTGGGAACAAATGACCGGTCGTTCAAGACCTCTGTGAAGTACAGGAGCGTGCAAAACGAGCCTGCTTCCACCCGGTCTCGAACCGGGGACCTTTCGCGTGTTAGGCGAACGTGATAGCCGCTACACTACGGAAACCTGCAGGGACCGCTGCTGGTGTCTTGCTTGCGTTTCGGGCTGAGAAAGGGACGCGTCACTTTAGGCAGGGTGCGCTGGAGAGAGGAACAAAGGGCGCGATGAAACAAAATACCAAAACCCGGGATCAAACCAGGGACCTTTAGATCTTCAGTCTAATGCTCTCCCAACTGAGCTATTTTGGCGGTGCGCAGAGCCCACAGCCACCTGCTCCAGCCTTCCTGTGTTGCGGCATGAGCGCACCAAGAGTAGCGGGAGAGTGTTGCAGGAACGTCACTCTGAAGGAAAGCCACCCAGGTGCGCCCTCTGAGCTCTGTCCAGCGCATCTTCCTCGCATGGACTCCTGCCTGCGACTGGCAGGAAACAATTAGCAAGAACAGAACGACACCCCATGGGTGTCTCATGACCACACCTTAGGTTGTGACACGTGCAGGTGTGAGGGGTTGCCGGGCTACTTTGGAGCAGAGCTTGGGCGGAGGGGGGGCAGGAAAGCAGACAAAGAGGTGACACCTCAAGGTCTGCACGATCACAGCTCTCCGCCGCCCCAGGCTTCCGCTCGATAAGCTACTTGACACACCCGCCCCTCCTCACACAGACCGTGGAAAAGCCCCCGAGTGGGAGCGCTCTCTCTTCCTCCAAGGAGCTCTTGGACACGACGCACAGACAGGGCGCGGGGAGCCGCCGCCTGCAAACACGGCTCCAGGAAGGACTCCACTCCGCAGGAGCCGCAGAGCAGAGGAGAT
Organism: Lepisosteus oculatus; assembly: GCF_040954835.1. Classification (NCBI taxonomy): domain Eukaryota; kingdom Metazoa; phylum Chordata; class Actinopteri; order Semionotiformes; family Lepisosteidae; genus Lepisosteus; species Lepisosteus oculatus. The sequence goes on along the minus strand of NC_090709.1, from coordinate 19,306,234 downwards.
GGGGGCAGCTTAGCTCCTGTGCAGAGACCTGAGCTGTTGTTGCTGCGGGCGCTGTCTTTTCTGCACTCGGGGTAGGAGTGAATGTTGAGTTGCCCTTAGAAATGAAGCAGAGCACTTCAACGGCACGGGTGTGTGTGTGTGTGCGTTCGCCCTGGTGATTCTGGGAGACAGATCGAACCTGGGCTAAAAGAGAGGGGGCTTAGCCCTCTTCCATTTGCTAGTTCAAAGTTGTACAACCCATTTGTATCTGCTAGGCGGTGCAGTCGTCGTCCACAAAGAAGGCTTTGAAAAGCGTCAAAGGCAAGTCATTCCGAGTTGGTCGTCTGTGTTTTCCGTTCAGACGCGAAATGCTGAAATGATCTCTCGGCTCCTCGGTTGTCATTTCTGCTCCGTAAAGGAATCAGAGGACGCGTCGGCTTCCAGCACGGTGGGTCGGGACACAATGCCGGGGGTCGGAGAGAGCGATGTCTTCCACGTTAGTATAGTGGCAAGTATCCCTGCCTGTCACGCGGGAGACCGGGGTTTTCTTTCACCTCCTTAGAGAAAGGACTGCCTTTCACTTCTCTGTTTTCTTTCACAGCGTCGTGCACCTTTTCATTGCTCTCGCTTTCAGAGCCTCCGCACGGCACACGACTCGACATCTGGAAGCACATTGAAGTGAAAGCAGGAAGCGCTGCGACATGCACTGTGCAGATCCCGCCACACTAAGAGGTGAGTGGGTCTGTTCGATGCACAAAGAACGCTTTGATAAGCGTCAAAGGCAAGTCATTCCGAGTTGGTCGTCTGTGTTTTCCGATCAGACGCGAAATGCTGAAATGATCTCTCGGCTCCTCGGTTGTCATTTCTGCTCCGTAAAGGAATCACAGCACGCGTTGGCTTCCAGCACGGTGGGTCGGGACACGATGCCGGGGGTCGGAGAGAGCGATGTCTTCCTCGTTAGTATAGGACCTGTCACCTGTCCCCACCTGTCACGCGGGAGACCGGGGTACATCAGGACGCGCATTGAAGTGAAAGCAGGATGCGCTGCGACATGCACTGTGCAGATCCCGCCACACTAAGAGGTGAGTGGGTCTGTTCGATCACAACGCTAGGCGAATCCCCAATCCCCTTTTGTGCGTGGCGACAAAAGAAGGCTGTTTCCGCCCGATTTCGAACTGGGAACCTTTCGCGTGTGAGGCGAATGTGATAACCACTACACTACGGTAACGATGGTAAGACGTGCCCAGCGGCCCAGCGCTGAGCTTCGTCAATGCGATTCAGCTGCTTCCAGTGCCTTTATTGGAGTGCGCTGATTGACCGTGCTCTCTCTCCAGAGACCAGCACGCCTGTCATGGACGGAGCAGGAAAGGCGGCGCCACATTCTACAGCCTTCTCCACGCATACGACAAAATCGGGCTACTGAAGTGGAGAAAATCGTCTCTCCAGAAAGTGCAAATATCATCTTGGAGAGTATAAATCCTATTGCCGAAGGTCAGCCCTGTCTACCAGAGTAACCCTCCCTCCTCCTGCAGCGATGATCAGCTCGTCTCACATGCGAGAAGTCTTCGGTTGGAAACAAGCTCCCCCTCTTCTCGCGCGTTTTGCACATTCGAGTGGTTTTAATGCGGCTCCTTCGTATGGTGTTGATCTTTTGGAAAGCAGGAGGCAAAACTGACACATTCCCATACCGGGAGTATGGAGTTTTCAACCTGGGCCGCCTGGATGAAAACCAGGAATCCTAACCGCTAGACCATATGGGAGCACACAACCCCGCTGTTCTGGGCATCATGCAAGCAAACTACATAAATATGAGAAAACACGCAAGAGAGTTGTCACTCAGAGTGTCGAGGGGTCGATGTATACTGGGGCTCAGTTGAAATGCAACATCAGGACTTTTCCGAATTATGTCACACGAAGAGAGCACAGCCTTTTCCGCCCTGTCACGTGTGTATCGGTAACTCGCCGTGATCGTATAGGGGTCAGTACTTTGCGTTGTGGCCGTCCTGATGTACCCCGGTCTCCCGCGTGACAGGTGGGGATACTCGCCACTATACTAACGAGGAAGACATCGCTCTCTGCTTAGTGTGCAAAACACTTACTTACAGCATTGTGGGTGCTGTGGTTTAAATGCTATTGGTTTGTGAACAGAATACCCTTATCCCAGTGCATTGTGCCACATTAAATAAACGCACGAGAAAAAGAGATTCAGAACGCAAAGCTGTGTCAGTGTTCTGTGTAAAAAATCGGTTTGAACATCACGGGAGCTGTTTTTAATAAGCTGCTGAGTAAAGAATATTGTGGCATTTACAGGTTCTTTTCAGAACAAAGGACAAGTGGAGACGCGATTAACAAACAAGCGCTTTGTTATTAATACTCACACTTTATGAACACTACCATTAAAACTACCAGTTGTACTCTCACTAATGTTAAAATGAATACACTAGTAGTAGTATTAGTTGCTGCCCGTGACGTCACATACACTCTCTGTGACGAATGCGAGACACCTAGACACATACAGTGACGTGCCGGCTGTTGCCGTGGTTACCATACTTATGATTTATAAACACTGGAAAAAATGCATTTAAACTGTTACATACATTTATCAACTTGGAATATAATTTTCTAGCTCTAGGATAGAGTTACCTAAATAATAATATGAATAATCATTGTTTAATTTCGGATTGAACATTATTAACACTAAACGCACTATGGTAATTGATCGATACAGTCTTTATTGACTGTTTTCTAGATATTTAAACAGGGTCAAGAAAAGAATCAGTACTCACCAATCAGTGAAGTTAATCGATTATTCTATGGTCCTTCAGTTGAATAAATTGGTTGTCGATACATAAGTGATCAATAATTCTCCTCCGTGCGCTCCTCGCGCCTTCCACGTTCTCGCTCTCTGATCCCGGCGCTCTGGCTGGTGTCTGTGACGTCACAGCGGTCTTTCTGACAAAGCAGAGCTGGAGGAGACTCCTGTCCGGAGCCCGGGGGGCTTTTCTTACAGATATAAAATCTCCCCCCCCAAAAAAAAAACACACCGGACTGTGAAGAGAAGCGAATCATCACAGTTGGAGAAGGAGAGCGACAAACCTAGGAATAAAATTCATTAAACAGAAAAAAAAAGTTTACATCGCAGATTATTGCGTTACAAAGCGTACCCGTGTGGAGCAGTAGAGGACAAGCACGAGTCCCTGAAATAAGCTCTTTTAAGAGTTTTACACGAATCTTCAGAGTAAAGAAGCCAGGAGGATCAGACTCCTGATCCTGGAGGTTAAAATGTGTATCCTGGTTTTATTTCCACCCAGCTCTCAGTTCCATTAGTGGTCTGATGATTTAAATTAACTGTAAAACTGTTACCAGACTTAATCTAAATTGTAAATTTATAAGACTGGCTACTAATAATAAATATACTGATCAAAGTGTCAATACTGGTGTTTATAAAGTAAATACTGTAGCATTTGCAGGTTCTTTTCAGAACAAAGGACGAGTGAAGACGCGATTAACAAACAAGCATTAACACAAAACCAAACGCAGGATATACACACACATGAGGAGACTGACGAACACGTATACACATTTAGGGTGGTAATTACCTAACAACACACTCTACTTTTACAGGACTACACAGGGCACTAGAATTACTAGGACATTATTTACACAGGTAGGGTCAGTCGCTGGTCATCGTGCTGAACCTCAGACTCTTCCCGGCTACCACTCCCAGCATGCCCAGCGGTACTACGAGCGCCTAGGGGCGCTTCCTCCTCACCACCAGGCGACGGCGTTACAATATATTGTTCGGTTTAAATCAAAATGCTTTACTACTACAAGAGAGAAGTATAGTATGGAGGATGCGGCAAATTTATGATTTCTTGGAAGAAAACGGCTTTTCTTTGCATTCGAAATGAATCGAAAATAGCACGACACACAAACCCTTTGTTTTTTTTTTAAGAGGTTATTTTTTTAAAATGACAAATATAGAAAACGTGTTGTTGTTTTTTCACCTAGAAATTTTGGACCAGGCCGATGTATCACTAGTAGTGGCGCTGAGGTCACTATGGTGCAATTGAGCACTGTCAGACCCGGGCCAGTGACGTAATGGATAACGCGTCTGACTTCAGGTCAGAAGAGTGTAGTTTCGACTGGGCTTGGCTCGTATTTAAACCATTTACATTTCTGTATATTAATGAACTGCAGCTGAAAGCTCTAAAAAACACGTTGGGTAAATTGCAGTGAACTAAAATTCGCACAAGGCTGTTGACTGCTTAAATAGCTCCGCAGAAGCGCGACTTTGCTCAGTGCTAGAGCGCATGTAAGAGATCCCGGTTCAATCCCCGGTATGTTTAGGTGCTTTATATCCTGTCGAGTGAGAACTCTTCGCTTGTTTTCATAGCCCAGTTTATATAGTTAAATCCCGATACTTTTGAAGTGCTATAATGTTGCTGTGCTGTTTTAACGTGTCTTTTAATGCAGGGGTGCCCAACTTTTTTTAATCTACTTCTTCATTTGCCAGTCCAGCGCGATCTACTGTACCAGTGTGAATCTGAAGCTCTAATATAGGAAAAACAGACTGTGGGCACATCGGTACAATAACGATACCCATCACTAAAATGACAGCAAATAAAAGCAAGTGACTCATGCTACAGTGAACAATTAATTTTCCCCATTTTAGAAAAAAGAATATCCTACCTTAATGTTAACATTGGCACCGAGAAGCTTACTTGAGAACACTTGTAATATTTTTTTGAACGTGTTGACACTGCTAATCATGTCGATGCCATTTTTAGTTTGTCTCTGCAGCTCAACATTCAGCTCATTCAGCAGTTCAGTCAAGTCTGTGAGGAATACTAATTCCAGAAGCCACTGGTCATCCTATAATTGGGCATATTCACCATGTTTGGACGACTTGAGGATTTCCTTGATTTCAGGTAACAGCTGTCTGAACCTCTCCAAAAATGTTTGTTTTTGAAATCTCCAAACAGCCAGTCAACAGCCTCGATAAACGCTTTTTAAATTTCTTCCTGGCTGAGTTTTTCTGTTTAGCCAGGACGCGGCTCACACGGGACGACGCGATGATTGCTTGCTTTACCTCTTGTACTAGACCTCGTGAAACCCGACTGCTGCTAGTTGAATTTGTAATTTAATTTATTTCAACTTTTCTTTTCTGTCACTGACTTTTAGCAGGAAAGTCCACATCATACGTTTTGTGTGCAATTTATAAATGTGGTTCTATATTTTCCTTTTTCGCGTAGGCGCTAGCATTGCAGATTTGAATGCGAAAGTACAAAAAATAGTCATGCTCCCATTTCTTGTGAAAACTGTAAGTTTTCGGTCTCTTTGCTTAATCCTTTTCGCTCAAACACTACAACTATCAAATAGGCATACGTATCAAACTGTTGGCTAATTTATCACAGCCAGTCTGTTTTGCTCCACGATGCGCTGTAGCGAACGTGGGGTTCGTGGGGCAATAACCAAGAGAAAGTTCTCAGCACACACAACAACTTATTTACGGAGCTCCTGTAGCCTTTTTTTCAGTGAGCCAGCACTCAGGGAAGAGACTTTTACAACCCGTTCGACAAGGGTTAAACACACAAGGGCAGTAAAATGTTTGACATCACATGCACAGATCTGAATGAATGTTTAGGCTGTTGGAAAAAAAAGTAAATACTCAAATAGCCCATTTGTTTTTTGCCATTCTTACAAACGATCGACTGGCAAGTACTCCGCGAACGATTGGTTGGGCACCCCTGTGTTAATACATTAAGCTTTGTTAACATTCAAATGATTTTGACTAATTTCACGTCATGTTCAGGAAAGCAAGAAAAGTTCTTCTGCATTTTCTGCAGTTTGACACGTAGAGCAACATGAGCTTGGAAAGCCGTATTCCTTCTTTTCACAGAAACGGCGAAAACGACAGGTGTTTAAACAGAGGGTGTCCCAGTGTCTGGGACAACGCATTGTGATTTTGTATAAACGCAAATGGTTTCTGATTTAAGCGCAAATGTTCCTCATTTAAACGCAATGCTACCTCATTTAAAAGCCAACAACATTACTTTTTCTCCCTGGCGCTAATAAGCTACCACACATGGAGAAAAGAAAAGAAAATTCATATGTGCATAGGAAGGCAGAATAAAATCCAGAACTGTATTGGTGATATCGATAAACAGGGCTCATGTTCTCAATAAAACGTATTTGTATAAAACATTAAAATTCGTAAATATATATTTTTTAATTATGCAAAGTGTCTGTTAAACCATTCATGAAGGTTTTTTTAGACAAAAAAACACACCATTATATGAGAAAATATATTTACTATATGTGCATTTAATTTCTTTTTTTAACAATTTCGATTCCAAGGTCGATGAAAATTGTTGCCCTGCTTTTTTGTCATAAATACACAAGCTTGTTATGTCTTGTGTCAGAAATAAACTGCATGTAATTCGCTAAAGCAACAAAAAGTAAGCCACAAAGAAGACAAACATTTGCGTTTATAGTGCAATGTCATCTCGAGCCTTTAAAATGACTTTAAACGCAATTTGTTTTTCTCTGTGGCTCTAAGGCTTTGTCATTTAGGTGTGCTGTTTTTTACGTATTGTAAAAAAGTCGCTAAATCATACGAAACATAAAAACTCCTATTGTAAACAATTGACCATTCATATTCCTGAATTTTAAACCTATGGAGTATTTATACTTTGTCTTAGGATTTGTGAATAATACAGAGCTCCTTTTCAAAAGCTGTCAGTACGGTTTAGTGCTTAGGTCTCCTGGTTTTCACCCAGGCGGTCCGGGTTCGACGCTTAGTATAGGAGCGCATCCGTGTTGCCTTCTGGATCTCAAATGAGCAGCTCAGTACAGATAAAAGCCCCGAAGAGCAGCATGCGGAGTGCAAAAAAAAGTATAATAACGATCGTCTTAGTGTGTTAAGAGAGATACATTGCGCGTGGTGGGGAGGTGTGACTGGCAAAGAGTGTTGACCTTCGAAAAAAGGACTCTCGGGAAAATATTTCCACATCCTGAAGAGAAGATTGTCCCCATTTCTCTAGTCGGAACTCCTCTAATGCTAGAGAGCTGTAGAATGTGGAGTCTCCTATCCTGTTCTGGGGGTAGGGTGTACTGTCGTTGCCGTAGCGCGGTGGTTATCACGTTCACCTCACACGCGAAACGTCCCTGTTTTCGCTCTTTCAAACTGCTTGTGGAGTTATTGCATGGACCCATGTTGTCCTCGTGAATAATTATTAAACTAAACAGCCAGCAGCAGTGATATCACTCCTCTTCTTCATTAATTTCCTTAGTGAACGGTCATGTCTGTGTCCGAGCGCCTGGTGCGAATAGTGAGATAAGCCATTGTTTTCCGATATTTTCCAGTGCGGTTATTTATCATTGTTTTAATTAATTGCTTACACTTATATTATAGTGTTTTTCTGGACACTCCCCTCCACCACCACTGTGCAGCAACCTGGAACTCTCTCAGTGGGGAGGAAAGCAGAGCAATATAGCCAATTGATAGAGGGGGATTATTAGGAGGCCATAATTGGTAAAGGCCAATGGGAAATTTACACCCCTACTCTTTTCAGGAAGCACACTTTCAGATTTTTACTGACTGCAGAGAGTCAGGATCTCACTTTTATATCTCATCCGAAGGACAGCGCCTGTTTACAGTACAGTGTCCCCGTCACTATACTGGGGCATTAGGACCCACATGGACCATGGGGTGAGCACCCCCCCTCTTGGCCCCACTAACACCTCTTACAATAGTTTTTCCCAGGAGGTCTCCCATCCAGGTACTGACCAGGCTCACACCTGCTTAGCTTCAGTGGTTTGCCAGTTGTGAGTTGCAGGGTGATATGGCTGCTGGCTGGTTTTCATATTGAACGTGTTACCTGTAAAGTCAAAGTGACACTTTTACACATGAATTTTTCTATGAAAGCAAAGGTTTCACAATATTTATTTTATTAGAATACTAGTAAATCATCTTATTCGCCATGCAATTTCTTGGCCTTCTGACAGGCATGTGTTTTTTAAAGAAACTCTACTGTATAAAAAATAGAGAGGAGCTAAGATACCAATAATGGTTGCAATAATGAGCAGTGTTTTGATCATGCAGTTTCAGACTATAATGTGGCATGATATTCACTGCGTTTATCTGTGTCCTAGTGTCCAATGAAAATACATTGAAAGCAGAGTCCTTGATTCATTTACTCAAGCAAGGAAAGAAATTTGCTTCTTGATAATCTTTAACTGGACCAAATATATGCATTCCCATTTAGTGCTAGGTACCATTAAGGTGTAAAGTGCTAGGTACCATTAAGGTAATTAGAGACCTTCTGTAAGATAATGACATACACTGCACCCAACAGTGGGCTTGAACCTACGACCCTCAGATTAAGAGTCTCATGCTTTACTGACTAAGCAAGTCGGGCACAGATGCCAAATAGACCTGCTGTCGTCAATTTTAAGAGGTAGCTGGCTTATAATTATGTGGTGACCAGGAGTCCAGTGCCTATCACGGTGTGGTGTGTTGATTATTCAATGCAGAGCAAATGTCAGTAGCCATTGAAATTAATGGTTGAAATCAAAAGCACTTTATTCTTTCACACAGTAACAGATACACATATAACATAGGATGATTTTCATACCGGGGTAAAGTAAGCTTCAAGTTCGAAAATGATTTTGGCACGCCTGTAGCATTTTCATGAAACCCAAAGTAAGGCTTGGAAAGGTCAGAATGCCTGCTTAGTGTGTAAAACACTTACTTGCAGCAGTGCCACATTCAATAAAACCACAAGAAAAAGAGATACAAGTGTATCAGTTTCAGGAAAAGGTAATGCACAATGGTTCTATTGGATGCAAGTGAAACCTTTTCTGAATGGAAATCAAGACAAAGATAATACTAAACAATGAATACTAATCATTTTTCTTTTATTTCTATTAACAGGACAGGAAATGGTGTTCCAATATACCAGGATCCAGGATAGTACATTAACAATGGCCAATATAAACACTTAATAGGGAGGGCAGATGGTGAGTGGAGAAGGTCTGTTCACCAGGTAAAAATATGATTCAAGTGAAGCTGGAAAAACCAGGAATGCCGTACAAGTTAAATCCAGTTTGAATCCAAGTAAAGTACGACAATGTATAACATGGTGGGAATATAGACCATATCCGAAAAGATTATCATCCAATTTATCCAAACTCAGAATACACAATGAAACTTATGACAGTTGGCTAATAACCGCTCTTTATAGAAATGAAACTGGACTCATTATGTGCATCACAACATATACTAGGAGCATCCCAGGACCCAGAGTATGAATTAGTACTGATTTTAATTACATCCAGATGGACTAATTTGAAACCTTTTTTACGGACAAATGGACTCGATGGACAATATTATTCAATTAAATGTATCAATGTTATCCAGAGGAAACACTGTTTATAGTCAGTGTTTCAATCCAACAGCCTGTGGCTATAAAATACTAACAATATGTCCAACATTGATGACACCACCAACAGATGGACTTCTTAGGGAAGCAATGTTGCATGATGTTAAAATCATTACTTTAGAGGTAACTTATGTTTTAGCTAATGTTGTATTGCAATATAAAAAATGTAATCAATTGTAGAAACAAAACCAGTACTTTACAATGGCTGCAACAAAGCATATCTGTTACAACTTGCCCAATGAGGACCTGACACACACCTCTTCGCATTACAGTGCGAAATCAGTAATCAGACACACCCCTACTCCTGGGTACTTTAACCTGCCTCACTCTCATCTCCCTGCTCAGTATTTGCTTGAACTTCTCGTGATACAATTCAGAGCCTTTTGCTATCTTGATTGCTTCTTGGTTATTCTAGACTTCTGGTTTTCTGACTCGACTTCGGTTTTGGATCTTGTTTTCGGATTGGTCTTTTGGATTGACTTCCTGGTTTTTTTAACTTGATACTTTTTGACTACGGATTATGGCATCCTGGTTTTCGGCTTCTTGTTTTCTCATCTCCCGCATACGGTCCATCTTTCGTCTTTCGTTTAAACAAAGTGTAGCAATATCCACACTAATTATAGATGACCCAATGATATCAAACTTAAATTGCACCAAGAAGTGCTCGGGGAAAAAAAAAAGTTTGTTTGGAGATATTGGAGGTCTCTTTGGAAGTTCAAATTTGGCTCTAATTTCTTGGAAAATTGCAAATAGAGAAGCATGTGCTAACTAGGCATATGCTCAGCAGGCATTGCAAGGTCTGGGTTTAGCAGATAATGAAGAAAATTATTTTTTTGCATGCTGTAAAGCTTAAGTAGAAATAGTGAATACATTAGGTCAAGGTATAGTGAAAAATACAATTATTCATGTGAAAATTTTGCTAGAGATCTATTAAATGCAGTCAAAAGTGAATTATTGGATATCAGATTAGGAGTAGTATCTAAATACACTATTGGAAATGCTTAAAAAATTAGGCTTACAATGGTTCACTGACAAAAATGAATTAACTTGACAGAATTACAACAAAACCCACTACATGAGGTGACACTACTACAGTTCCATTTTTCTTAGTGTTTCCACAAGTATCACATAAGCATAGATACAAGAAAGTAAGGCATTTTGAGAGTTTGCACGATTCCATATAAAGATATATTCCATATTAGATTCCATATAAAGATCAAGTAATGACTCGTGGTAAGAGAAGATCTATAGTAAACAGAAAGCATGACACTGCTTACTACAACTGATTGCTGTACTGAAACTCACCGTTATATTATATGCAGTTGTAATACTTTACAGCCTTTATATAACAATTCTAAATGTATTTCTAGAATTGCATCCCTGTTGGGAACCTCACAAGCAATACAAATGTCAGCCATGCAATGGTGTATCACAAGTAATAGCTTTATTCCATGCTGAAAAGAGAAGAAAGGAAGCAAGTTTCGGCTGTGGAGCATTCTTCGGGTGTCACTGCTGTCAATGGTATATCATGTCTGACAGAGAAACCTATATATATGGGGATCTATTGTGACCGGAAAAGCACACTTCTGCATACAGTTAACAGATGCTTGTGCGAAGGACACACTGTACAAACACCTGTTGTTGCAAAAAAAGAATCTGACACATACGCTGAACAAGCAGACTGTTGTTGCATATATGAAAGTCTGTAGCATGGATCAGCGGTTAGCCCTTAACATATTGATCATAAAATATGTGCTTCTCCAATACCATGTTAGGTACATAGAGGAGATGATTATAACGGTATAACAATGGCAAGCAAATCAGATAGGATTACTCTGACAGTCTGATCTTGGGGAGGCCTCTTCATTATTAATAAACCTCTTTCAATCCTTCACTGAACTGCACTGTGCCTCTTTTCTCTACAACAGTACAGTTGGAGTTTCAGGTTCTTTTAGGTACAAAATTACTGCATAGTATAAATACTCAGATTATAGTTTTTTTTTGAGCTTCTAATGTGACTACTCAATTAGGGGACTACCTTCTTTATTATTTTTTTCCTGTTTGAAAAAACAATTCTCCCACCCTTCCTATCCCAGGAAACAAGATGTGCAAATTTGTATATACACACACACCTACTGTATATATTCTCATATAATGTTAAAAAAAATGCCTAGCAAAAAATAATACTAGCCATTTTTGCAATGATTTAATTTAAACTGGGCCGGGTATCACTGTGCTAAAGGTAGAATGGTTGCAGTTGTTAAGTCCAGGAGACGTTTATAGCTTTGCCACTTGGGGCATCTTGTTATATTTTTTAATTCATGTTTCTGATGTTAAAAAAAAGGTCGGGGGGGGGGGGTTCCTTTCTTCAATATACTACCCTATAGTTTTGGTGGTATAACAACCACAGGTTTCCCGGTTTCTGGCCTCCACATCAGGACCTGCGCGTCGTTGGCATTGGGCTTCACCATGGCGTTGGGCGGAATGGGCTCGTTCCTGGCCAGGATCTGGGGCTGCTCCTGGGCGGTGGGCTCCAGCAGCTTGGCACGCTGGCCCAGGGATTTGCCGGGGTCGATCTCGATCTGCAGCTGCATCCTCCACTTGATGGTCTTCAGGATGAAGTGCTCCCTGCTGGCCTGGTTGATGGCCACCAGCCAGGTGATGAAGCTCTGGTCCCTGCGGATATTGGTCAGCTGGGGCTGGTTGCTGTTGCTCACGGGCACGCCCCAGGACACACTGGGGTTGAAATTGTCGTCCATGCTGACGTTGAACTCTGTGTCCTTCGTGGTGGGGCCGGTGAAAATGTAGATCTCTTTCTTATTGCCATACCAGGGGTAGTTCACCCCATCAGAGTCACTTATTGCTTGAATTTTACCATCCCTTAAATCAGGGATCTCCCAGCTAGACCTAAAACAAAACACACCAATTAATAGATCAGCATATCAACATGTAACACAGCAACAGTGCAAGTTTGACACTTTCCCCCTTTATAGTAACACACAAGTCTATGGTGGCTGGATTGATTAGCTACTATAGTGTTTCTAATTGGGTCATCATTACTTTGAGTTCCTGAGATCATATTGTTGAAGATTCTGATCACTTATGGATCAAAAACTCACACAAACTGAACTGTAGGAAAAATAGTCAAAATGATTAGAGTAGTTGAAAACATTAATGGTGGCTTGTACCAATTGATGATGCTCATAACATATGGTACTTCCTGAATTTGCCTAAAATATCCAAGGCTTTTGCACAGCAAGAACTAAGGAAGAATTTTCCAGCAGGAAAATGAGTTCCCATCTAACAAGAAAATATATATATATACAGTGGTGTGAAAAAGTGTTTGCCATGTAGGTTTGGATTTTTTTTTCCCTTAATAATAAAAACCTTCATTTAAAAACTGCATTTTGTGTTTACTTGTGTATCTTTGTCTAATATTTCAATTTGTTTGATGATCTGAAACATTTCAGTGTGACAAACATGCAAAAAAATAAGAAATCAGGAAGGGGGCAAACACTTTTTCACACCACTGTATATACACCTGTTTGACCTGTATTGGCTTTAACTGACAGAAGTCATACTCATTCTTAATATCCCATGCATCTGTTTTTGTTAAAAATAAACAGAGGATCGCACTGGTATCACACAAGTCCTGCATCCTCTTTGGAAAACTCTGCAGTACCAGTGATTCAGATGTGGCAAGATTTGTTCAGATATGCCCATGAACGTTTTTGAAAAGTAAATCCATCATCTATCCACACATATTATAACTGCTTCATCCAATTCAGAATAGCAGGGGAGCCTATCCCGGTAAGCAAAATGCACAAGGCAGGATACACCTTAGATGGGACACCAGTCCCTCATACACAGACACACACGAGGGCCAATTTTCCCCAGAAGGCAACTAATCCACCAGTATGTCTTTGGACTTTGGGAAAAAACCCTCCCTATATTCATAAGAAGATACAACTCTATATACACCCTAAGAATTGAACTCAGAGATGGTGTAATGCTAACCACTGTGCCACTTAGAAGTTGTTGCACATTCTGTAATCCCCCCCCCCAAAAAAATAAAAATTGTCAATTATTTTCTTTTAAATCCCCCCCTCGTCCAATTTAGATTCTCCATAGTTTAACAGGCCTGCATTTACAGCAGCTCCTAAAACCAGCACAGGAAAGATATAACCCAGCAACCTTGCAGGAACCTGTGCTTGTCAGAGTTATCTGCTATTTTTCACTTCACAGGCCCCACAGATACCAATGGAGTCACCACTGCCTGGGGGACTGACACGGCTCTCACAGCTGCTGACAGATTGAAATCTGATGATCCAATGGATGTTTTTGATATGCAGGAGACTGAAGGAAATGACCAGCATCATCAGGAAAGCAAGATCATCCTCAGTACCTGGGTCAAGTGTGCAAATACTGTCTAAGAGTAACAAGAGTGCTATGGAGGCTTTTAAGGGTTGTATTGAGAAGAGGCAGATTGGCATGTAGTGGAGGTATGTTTCATACCAAAGCGGGAGAATGCCCAGGGCATAGGACAGTTTAGAACTATATCTTTGCTGAATGTGGAAGGAAAGATCTTTCTGGCAATTGTGGCAAGATGACTTACTGACTACATGCTGCTTAACAAGTACATGGATATATTAGTGCAGAAAGGAGGCAAAAAAAAGGAATAGGGAACTAACAGTACTATGGCTGGACCTAGCCAATGGATATGGCTCATTACGACATAAATTAGTGCATCTGACAAGTAAGATGTAAAATGGCGAGTAAGATGGCGCCAACAGTGAAGGCTGGCGTCCTGCAAGTGTCCTGCGAGCATCCATTCGTCCTTGTTTATTTCGTTTTGTTGTTTTTTGTCCTGCTAACTGCACGTACTGTTTGCTCGATGATTAGATATGACCAACAAACACTTATGGACATAAGATCGAATACTGACAAAGTTAAATCTACACCAATAATTACTGCCGACTATGGACTGTGGTGTCTCACCTGTACTGGGAAGAAGACGGCGTCGTAGGAAGAGGGGTAAGCGGGCAGGCGTTCTGGTAATACTGAGGCAGCGGAGCAATCGTGCCCAGCTCCCGAGTATACTTCTTGCTAATGTTCAGTCACAATAAGCTGGATGAACTGAAAGCAAGGCTTTCTTTCCAATGGGACATCAAGAACTGCAACGTGCTGGCTCTTACTGAAACTTGGCCTGACCCATCTGTTCCGGACTCTGCTATCCTTACGACTGACTGGCAGATCTTCCACAGAACTGCCAGAAATATCAATCTGTATGCAGACTATGTTACTGGCTACATCAATAAATGCATTGAAGGTGCATGGTTCCCAGGATTATTGTTCACACATACCCAAATCAAAAATCATGGGTAAATGGAAAGATACATGCCAAACTTAAAGCTAGGACAGCCACTTTCAAATCTAGCAAATTGGATAAATACAAAAAAAATCCAGATACAACCTCAGGAAAGCCATCAAAAGAGCTAAATACAACTGTAGAGTTTATAAAAAGTTTATAAAAAGACCAATCCACACAAGGCTCCTGGCCCTGGCCATGTTCTGAAGTCATGTGCAGACAAGTTGGCAGATGTCTTCTCAGACATACTCAATCTTTCTCTAGCTCAGTACATAGTTCCTTCCTGCTTTAAGAAAGGCACCATTGTCCCCGTTCCTAAGAAACAGAGTCAGGTTTCTAAATGACTACTGCCCCGTTGCACTTACATCAATTATCAAATGCTTCGAGTGGTTGGTCAAAGCATTCATCACCTCCTCACTGCCTGATACACTTGACCCATTAGTATTTGCGTATCGCCAGAACAGGTCAACAGAGGATGCTATAGCCACTGCCCTCCATACTGCCCTCTCACAAGGGGATAAGAAAGGAACATATGTGAGAATGCTGTTTGTTGATTACAGCTCAGCATTCAATACCATAGTGCCCTCAAAGCTCGTCATCAAGGTCCAGGACCTGGGACTGAACATCTCTCTCTGTTACTGGATCCTGGACTTCTTGATGTCCGCAGGTGGTGAGGGTGGGCACCAACATACAGTGGTGCTAGAAAGTTTGTGAACCCTTTAGAATTTTCTGAATTTCTGCATAATTCTGACCTAAAATGTGATGAGATCTTCATCTAAGTCATAGAAATATACAAAGAGAACCCAATAAAACAAATAACACACAAAAGGATATACTTTTTCATTCATTTATTGATCAAAATGATCCAACATGAAATGTCTGTCAGAAAAAGTATGTGAACTTATGCTTTACATAAATTTACAAATGTATGTAGAAATTCAGAAAATACTAAAGGGTTCACAAACCTTCTATGCTCTACCCAGACTCTAAAAACTGGAGCCCCCCCATGGCTGTGTGCTTAGCCCTCTCCTCTACTCCTTATTTACTCATGATTGTGTCGTCAGGCGTAACTCAACTCCATCATCAAGTTTGCGGATGATACAACAGCCATTGGCCTGATCACAGATGGTGAAGGGTCTGCGTACAGGGAGGAGGTTGAAACCCTGGCAGCATGGTGCCAGGAGAACAACCTCTCTCTGAACATCAGTAAGACTAAGGAAATTATTGTGGATTATAGGAACCAATAGGGAGATCACATACCTATTTATATCAATGGGACTGCAGTGGAGAGGGTCAGCAGTTTTAAGTTCCTGGGAGTTAACATCTCAGAGGACTTTACCTGGACCCACCACACCAACATCGTGGTCAAAACAGCACGGCAGCACCTGTTCTTTGTCCGAAGGCTAAAGATGTTCAGTAGCCATCACATATCCAGGCCAGCTTCTGCAGGTGCACTATTGAGAGTATCCTGATTGGCTGCATCACTGCCTGGTATGGAAACTGCTCCACCTGAAATCGCACTGCACCAAGTACCACAGAGGGTGGTGAAGTCAGCGCAGCTCATTACCGGCTGTAAGGTACCAGACATCCATGATATCTTCTCAGCTAGATGTCTTAAGAAGTCCAGATCCATTCTCAAGACCCCAGTCATCCTAGTATCGAAGCATTCAAGACTGCTAAATAGCCAACCTGCAGCTTCAGCAAATCACTGTAATGGCTGCATGGACATACTGTACAGTTTTCATTGTATTCTTTGTATTTGGTGTACTGCACTACTTGGACATAATGTATTGCATACACCCTGGACACATAACAGCTCTATTTATATTGAGTTTTGTTGGAGTTCATCTTATTCATATTCTATGTTACTTAATTTAGTCATTTTTATGACCCCCCCTCCCCTCGTAGAAAAGGAATTGAGGAATTGCATTGCCGGCATGTACTGCTGCACACTGTATTGTTGTGCATTTGAGAAACGTTGATTGAGATACTGGATGTTTACAGACAAGGGTCACTGCTGAGCACTGAGCTGAAAATACACTGATTTGAAATTCAACAAACAAACAAACCACAGACAACTGGACAAGTGTCTTTGTCCTGGTCAGTCAGATAAGTGGCTCACCCACACTGAAACTAACACTGTCCATGCTCTTGGACAAACCGTCCTATCTTAACTGGCATCAAATCACTGCAGGACTGGGTAAGTGCTGTTTTGACAATAATTTGTTCCCTGGACTTGGACATTGAATACAAGAAGCTCCTTATACAGTATACCAAGATGAGAGTGTCAGCAAATCCTATAAATGCAACGTGTAGTGTGCACAGTGTCACTAATAGTAGTGACATTCCATATGACTATTTAGAGAAGGTTAAGCTGCAACCTGGTAATAAAAAGATTACTGTACGGCAGAACACATTTGTGTACATCTTTACAGTAAGCACTGATTGAATATGTACTGTAGCAGCATTTCCTTTTTTATTACAGGTACATAAAAACAAAAGATTAAATATGTGTCTCTTTGTATTTGCGTCTTCTTCTTTCTCATTTCTCTCAATCCCTTCCCTGTCACTCTTCATTTCAGAGACACAAAAGGGTTTCTCCAGAGGGAAATTTGAGTCCAGGCTACTGGTGCTGAATCTATTAAGAACCGTGTTAACAAGTACTCTGCTGGGAAATGTGAAATTTCTGAGAATATTCACATCTTGACTTGTGCCACTGTTTCAGGCGTTTTAATATAGACCTTGTCACTTTCTCCACAGCAATTCTCTAACCTTCATTTGGTACTAATCCAGAAACCATTGCTGAGCTCATTAGAGCAGTTTGCAAACATCTCAATCTAGCTGACCATGGCGTAGGACGAATGCAATTAGTTTTGATTAAGAAACTAAACATCAAATGATACATTAATTTTTCCCCCCCTAAATAATACCAGTTTTGAACGTGTTTTGATAGGTCCACTTCACAGTCATTAGAGTTCAGTTATTTTACCTTCAAATACAACCAGAACATGTTCCAGCCATGTAGCTACAGTAGTTCCTGGCTAAAGATCATGATTGAAATAAAGGCAAACATTCACAGGCAACTATGAATGGTGAAAGCAGAGCACCATTTCATAACAGCAGTTATGAAAATAACAGCACACGTAGGATTAATATACTACCTGTTAGTGATCCCTTAGACAGTTCACTGAGGATATAAAATACCTGATAATCTCATACTCTTCAGCAAAGCAAGAGGTACTGGAAGTTACTGAGGAAAGCTTTCAAAAATAAAAACAGATACAAATAAATCCAGCCATTTTATTTCTTAAGATGTGTAAAAATATATTAGAATACAACTCTATACTTCTATTATATAAACTGTATGTATAAATATTGCATAGTATGAACATGCTAAATGCTATTTAACCTCACTTTTATTTAAGATGATCATACTGATAGTTACACTAAATCTAAAAGTGAAACCAAAAAGTTTGCTGTCTTGACACATGAAACTTTTTAATTTAGGACTCAGCAAAAGAAATGTGCACCACTTGTGAATTAGCCGATAACACAAGAACACTGCAATAACTCAAGTAGCACTGCCAGCTTGGGGTTCTAGGGGCGCTGTGCTGTGCCATGCTGGAAGTTTGGAAGAAGGTTATACAAACAGTGAAGCTGGGCTCTTCCATACTGAGCCATGTTAACATTAACCTCACAGTTAAGACTAAATACAGGGCTGCAAATACTATCCACTAGACGTAGAATTCAGGGAAGTGGGGGACACAGTGCAGAGAGTGCAAGGCAGGACACGCCCCGGACAGGACGCCAATCCATCACAGCACAGACAGACACAAACACACACACACACACACCAGGGCCAATTTCCCAGAGGCCAATTTATCAACCAGCATGACTTTGGACTGTGGGAGTAAACCCATGTGAACATGGGGAGAACATACAAACTCCACGCAGACAGTACCCCAGGAACTGAACCTTAGACCCTGGAGTCCACCATGCTGCCCTGGATTTGATCATTCTGCTTTATTTCTGTGTACAATTTATATTACAATTGTAAAGTAAACATTCTAAATGTGGTGCCTGGTTACTTTTCCCTTGCTCCTTAACAGAACCTTCATGTACGTTTTACTCTTTTTCTCCCACACAGCCACCAATTAATGATCTACCTCAAAGGAGGAAAGCAGCTCTTGGATGACCAAATACTTGGGTGTAATTTTTTGTACATAGGCCTTGTTTGAAAATTTCTGCCTGCACAGGCAAATTACAAGAAGGAAAAAAGAATAATGTCTTTTGCTGTATTTCTTATAAGTTGAATAATAATAATAAATATAATAATTGCTTACACTTATATAACGTTTTTCTGGACACTCCACTCAAAGCGCTTTACAGGTAATGGGGACTCCCCTCTGCAACCACCAATGTACCGCATCCACCTGGGTGATGTGACGGCAGCCATAGTGCGCCAGAACGCTCACCACACATCAGCAATCAGTGAGGAGCACAGTAATGAAGCCAATTCATGGATGGGGATTATTAGGAGGCCATGATTGGTAAGGGCAAATGGGAAATTTGACCAGGACACCGGGGTTACACCCCTACTCTTTTCAAGAAGCACCCTGGGATTTTTAATGACCACAGAGAGTCAGGACCTCGGTTTTACATCTCATCCGAAGGACGGCACCTGTTTACAGTACAGTGTCCCCGTCACTATACTGGGGCATTAGGACCCACATGGAGTTTCAAAAGTGGGTAAGAGGGGTTTGAAGTAAGGTAAAGCATAACTGCCTGTTTAATTCACCCCTTACTGTCTACATTCAATCAACATAAGGCACAGACTAATGTTAAGGAACAAGTAATACATTTATTACATGCTGAAAAGAATAAAGGAAAAGACGGAAAACACAACGTTTCGGCTGTGAATCTCCTGTCCCAGCCTGAGGAACAGTGAGCCTGTCTCTCAATAATAATAATCCAGTGTGTGATCTCTTGTCCCAGCCTGAGGAACAGACAGTGAGCCTGTTTCTCAATAATAATAATCCAGTGTGTGATCTCCTGTCCCAGCCTGAGGAACAGACAGTGAACCTGTCTCTCAATAATAATAATAAATAATAATAATAATAATAATAATAATCCAGTGTGTGACCTCCTGTCCCAGCCTGATGAACAGACAGTGAGCCTGTCTCTCAATAATAATAATCCAGTGTGTGATCTCATGTTCTAGCCTGAGGAACAGACAGTGAGCCTGTCTCTCAGTAATAATAATACAGTGTGTGATCTCCTGTCACAGCCTGAGGAACAGACAGTGAGCCTGTCTCTCAATAATAATAATACAATGTGTGATCTCCTGTCACAGCCTGAGGAACAGTAAGCAGTCGTAATAGTTACAGCTTTCCTTATTTAGCTCAGCAGCTTTTATTTCGCCCGCGGCAAGAAGTGCAAGCAACTTGTGAAAACAGATTGGGTTTGCTGTGTTCAACCGGTTTGGTTTCTTCGTTTTGTAAAGCCGAAACGTTGCGTTTAATTTCTTTTTTCAGCATGGAATAAAAGTATTACTTGTCCCTTTGCACCTTATGCATGCTGACGTAGCTACCCACCTGAACTATAGAATAATGTTATCAGACTTGCGTCTGTTCACCAATTTATACAGGCTGTAGGAAGTCAAAAGATTCTGAAACGTTTTTTGTAGATACTGTATATTGTAGCAGGTTGTGCTGAGCATTTTCAGTTTTGTGTTTTTATGCGGTAAAGCATTTCTTAGAGGTTACACAGAAACGTGTTTTTATAGGGCTATACATATTTCTTACTGAAGTCTAGTAGATAGCCCCAATAAGCCATTGTATATACAGTATATATAATGAGAACATCAGTTCGCTTGCTAACGCGGTACTTACGTTCCTTCATCCCCGTATTCATTGTAAAACTGCATGTGGTTGCACGCTTGAATCCAGCCCACGGTCCAGGTCTCCTTAGCAGCGATGGGCGGCACCAGTACCCGGGCCGAAGCTCGGAAATACGGGGTTGTGTACCGCAGAGCAGAGAAGGATTCGTAGATGCTGGTGGGATTTGAGTCTATGATAGAATTCACTTCAAGAACGGCAATGCTTTCACGGAAACGTTTGGGAAAACTCTGGCTAGAGCCTATTGCATTGAATATCACTAGAACTCCCAAGAACGGCAACAGACGCATGAAAAACATAGTCACTGATTTTGTCTCCACTCAAGGAAATATATATATATATTTAAAGAAGGTGTTACGGTCAGTCTTCCTAAACCGAAGGATGGATCCTATGTGGGTTCAGTAGACAGAACAATAACCAGAAACTTCCTCGGTAGTGATTTCGCAATCCGAAAGATTTGCTCAAAAATGGAAAAAAACAGAGAAGTTCGAATGTTACACAAAGCCGCAATCCGAGAAACGAAATAAAAATACTAAAAGGGGTCCGAAAACAAGAAGACACTCTAAATGAACAGCCAACAGTAAGGGAAGATCAAAAGTCAAACGCAATACTAAGCGAGGAGGATGAGCGGCGCTTAAATGCATTGAGAGGAGCGGGTGTGTCAGCAAGAGAGCAAAGCGGTAGGTTAGGTGGTTATCGATGTCTCTGCCTACGTTTTGATCGGGACGTCTGGGTCTTAACCGTAGGTCTTCATGGCACATAGCCTAGCGTTATCGCGATGGTTAGATATCCTGTTGCAGTTTCAAATTTTTTACTAGTCTTGAAAAATATCCACTCCCGGCACATGTTCTGTATAAGAAACTTACTGCACGTTTTATGCCAAATCAGTATTTCTATACTGGAAAGCTAAGGAGGTCCAGCATTTGTAATAATAATAATAATAATAATAATAATAATAATAATAATAATAATAATAATAATAAAATAATAATAATAATAATAATAATAATAATAATAATATTCTAGTTATCAATAGCATTTTTTTATAAATATACAAACAGCTTACTTTACTTCTCTGAAGCAGGTTTCCGTTTCTTATAGCCATAGCATACAGTAGTCCATTGCCGCAGAGAAGAAGAGCGGACATCAGTGGATTCTGTACAGACCTGCAGGCATGTCCCAGGTGAGTTCAAGTTCGCGATCAACAGTTACACCAAGAGCTGCAGCCACGCTTTCCTTTAAACTACCGGCGGTTTAAAATAAACTAGCCATTTAAAACAAAGTAGTGATTGACAGAACTAGACTGATCTACATGCTCTGATGCATAAAATAATATCGACATCTGCAACAGCAATGCTTGATAAACGATCTTTCCGTCGAGCGCTTGAAGTTCCTACCTCAAGTTTTAGTACCCTTATACGATCAGTCGTTTTTTTGTCTTACTTTTGTTATAGTTTCCTTAAAAGACGGAGGAGAGGATGTGAGAGCGATTTAAGCTACGTTTGCATGTTTCTAGTTGTGAAAGAGAGCGGAATTAATATTTAGATTTCTTCATAATGTCACATTCAGACTCATCTCATGCCTCCTCAATCTAATGGTTCCGTCCTGCATCGTTTACATTCAAATTTCATAACAGGAAAAAATATATATATTTTCCCTGCTTTCCCTGTTTAGAAAACCTTAATTCGCAGGCGCTTATAAATAAAAGATACTGTAATAAATATGCCCCTGCGCATAACACGGATGTTGGCTGCCCGGGCTGAGGAAGACGGCAAGACCCCTGTTGAGTGATGGTTTGCGCCCATGTGGTAGAGAGAGGAACTGGGTGCGGCTGGGGCACAAGCCCGAGAACCCAAATTCGTTACATTGGTGTTAGGGTGGGATGGATGGACAGAGACCTACAGCACCTGTTGGACTCAGAGATGCGCCAGTTCCCCCAGCAGGTGTCCCACCCTTAAGTGCCAAGAGCTAGAATGGCTCCACCGGTGCAGCCACTGTTAGAAATTAAATCTAGGTGGACTGAGTGCGCACATTTGGTTCCTGTTCTGACCCGAAGAAGACCTAAATAATCTAGACCTGGCTCCTCTTATTCTTCTGCTTGCTGTAATAAAACCAGAATCTCCATCACTCCCACTCCCTGCTCTCTAAACTGATTTCAACATAAAATCTATCCAAAACCATCTCTGCAAATTCTCCCAGTGGTTGGTCATAAGAACAAAAGGAGTTAGAGACCCATCTAGCCCATTTGGTAGTAATTAATGCATCAGATGATCTCATCCAGCTGTGTCTTGAAAGGAAGCAGGGTATCAGTTTTAACAACATGGCTGGGTAGCTTGTTCCACCTTTCCATCACCCTATGAGTAAAGTAGTGCCTCCAGTTTTTAGTTTTAAATCCATGTAGTTTCCACTGTTCATACTAAAGAAATCCACTGGGTTTCAGTGGATCAGTGTCTCCACTGGTGATCAATGTCCTTTGAGAATATGGAATAAAAGTATCAGTGTAAGGATCCTATGCAGACGCAGATGCATAGGATCTGTATATGATATGTACAGTTGGCTTGTACCCAACAGAGAGGGGACTATTTCCCGTATCAGTTTCAGTGGGCGGCCTGGGAGAACGGCTGGTCCCAGGGGGAGATGGCAGGCCACCTTGCCATGGCCCGGGAGGGGAAGGCCTGATAGGCTTTGCTGACCAGCAATACAGCTACATGGTCAATGCTGTGTTTGAGGAGACCGGTGGGCACGTCCAGAAGGGTGCTCCCTGCTGGGCAACAGAGGCCACATCAGAGGAATCGGGTGGGGAGGAGGAGATGGCCACCGGTGTTACACCAGTAGAGCAGCGAAGACAGGTCACCAACTTACCACTGTGGACATCGCCCAGAAGCTGTCGGGAAACAGGAGAAGAGCAACCTAAAGGGGGCAGGAAAACCCGGAGGAGTGCTAGACCCCGCCTGCCATTGTGGGGTTTGTTCCTTTCCTGTCTCACTGAGGGCTGGGCATCAAGACAGCCGGACCCTCAGGATGGGAGACTATCAGCCTGCGCCTGAGGACAGTGATGGGACAGTGCACAGAGGTCCTCGGCAAGGGGGTGCTGACTGACTGTGAATGTAAAGTTTGGGGCAGCCCCCTTTTATCTCCTCCAAATTCATGATGACTGAATCCTGGGGGACTGGTTGGAAGGAAGGTGGCTGCCTAGACTTGGGCTGGTGGGAATTGGTGGGGCGGGGAACAGATCCGTCTCGAACATGATTATGTTAACTCTTGTAAAACTACTTCTACTACAGACCCAAAACCGATGTAAAACTAAGATCACCAGCAATTTTTTAAAAAAGATTCTCTGAATGAAACAGGAATTAACAGAAACTCTGTTCCGGTGTTTAATAAAGCTAAACAGTAAGCAGGTGTTTAAGGACAGCCCCAGAACTACTGAACACTTGCTTGAGGAGCTTTTCTCTGGTTAGACTGAGCACAGGCAGACATAGAAGTGTAAATATTGTGTCTCTGTACTTAGTGTGTATTATCAAATTTACTCTTCTGTTTCAGATATTTGGACGGTCACTTGACAGCTCTTGAACCCATCAGTATTTATTACCTTGATTAATGGAAATGCAGGTTTCCCCCAAAAAAACTATCATCCTTTTATCTGACTTCAGTTTTGAAACTGGATCTTTCCCCTCTTAACATGGTATAAAGTTCAGGAATGAACTCACGTTTTCTACGTTATTTAGCATGTTGATATCAGCACAAAATATAAAACTCTTCCCCTTGACTCATGAATTACTTTCTTTAATGAAGGTTGTTCCTTTCCACCTGTCCTAGAGAACCGAATCCTGTGTGCTCAAGTGCTCTGAGCAAAATCGTTCATGTCAAGGATCGCCTCAAGAAAGAGAAAGAGGAAAATCAACCCTGATATTTTTAGCACTGTCTCTGTGTGTTTCTTTTCTTACTACTTCATGTCCTTCTCCTGCCTCTTCAGTGTTCAGACAAGAATGTTGTTCAACACCCATTTTCAACACATGAGGATATATGTCAAAACCTGATTTTCAGTTCTTTAAAGCATGTGTGCAGGCACTGTTCATTCATTATACATAAACGTAAAAAAAATGACTCTGACGTTTGGTGACATTTGAGTTTTAGATGAATACAAGAGAAAAGAACTCCAGGTAACTTTGATAGAGAACAATGCTGTGTTTGTGTTCTAACCTGTCATAGTGATGCTACTATTTTGTTTGTACTAGTTTTCATAGTCTGAGAGGGGGTAATAAAGAAGCAATCAGCCCTGGCTCATCTCTTCTTGTTACTGTTTTCTGGGCCAACGTGGCTGTCACAGTCCATGACCTTAGTCATTAAGAGAATGAGCTTGACTTCTTCACAACAAGCACTGTGTAGAAAA
Source organism: Lepisosteus oculatus (assembly GCF_040954835.1). NCBI lineage: Eukaryota > Metazoa > Chordata > Actinopteri > Semionotiformes > Lepisosteidae > Lepisosteus > Lepisosteus oculatus. The sequence goes on along the minus strand of NC_090709.1, from coordinate 19,281,151 downwards.
ACAGACAGTTTGAGAACAGTAGTTTTGCTCTCACCACCCAGGAACCTCGTGTTACAATGAAGTTTCAACTTCAGAATGCCCCCAAGCTCAGATACAGCTACCCTTTCACTTTCAAAATGAGGCTGTATGTATTTATTGATATCATGGCTCTGTGGAGATAAGATAAGAGGTTTTTTAAGCAGGTCATCAAACAAAGCATATCATATCTTCAATGAGAGGCACTCTGAAAATGAACCTAACGAAATCTGCAACAATAGAAATATATTTGAACTTCCTGGGATCGTGGTCTTATTAACTACAACTGGCAAAGCAAAATATCTGTTGAGGGGCCTGTTCACACAAGCTCAGGCAGTCAGAGACTTGATGACAGATCTGGAATAGAAGGATGGCTGGGATGCCAGATTCTAGGTTATAGATCGTTGACTGAACTTTTGAAGTCACTTTTTTTAAAATTAAAATGTATGTGGCCTATTAGAGCTTCAGTACTGTCAAAGCCAAAGATAAAATCAACGTTCTGCTGTCAAACACTACAAGCTTCCTATCTATTACAACTGCACTTATAAGAAATGCCTGTGAAACTAACTGCCTATAAAGAGGCTTAAGAAATTCAGCACTCCAGTTCTTCTATGGTATTTCCTCTTGGAGCAAGTAGAGTGATAATAACCAATGTCCAGGAGTGTTCACTCAGGGTATGGATTGTTACCGTGCTGATATGAATCTGCTGGCTGTTGACCTCATGATCTGCACCAGGTAGCTTATTCCCAAGGAGCAACGCTCAAGAGCCCATGGAATTTGCATGTTAGATGGTACTGTAAGATCCCCCCTTCTTGTCTGTTCCAGTCTAAACTCTGTTCCGGTGTTTAGTAAAGCTAAACAGTAAGCAGGTATTTAAGGAAATCCCTAGAACTACTGAACGCTTGCTTGAGGAGCTTTTCTCTGGTGACACTGAGCACAGGCAGACATAGAAGTGTAAATATTGTTGCTCTGTACTTAGTGTCGATGTTCAAATTTACACTTCTGTTTCAGATATCTGGACGGTTGCTTGACAGCTCTTGAACCCATCAGTATTTATTACCTTGATTAATGGAAATGCAGGTTTCCCCCAAAAAGCTATCATCCTTCTTTTATCTGACTTCAGTTTTGAAACTGGATCTTTCCCCTCTTAACATGGTATAAAGTTCAGGAATGAACTCACGTTTTCTACGTTATTTAGCATGTTGATATCAGCACAAAATATAAAACTCTTCCCCTTGACTCATGAATTACTTTCTTTAATGAAGGTTGTTCCTTTCCACCTGTCCTAGAGAACCGAATCCTGTGTGCTCAAGTGCTCTGAGCAAAATCGTTCATGTCAAGGATCGCCTCAAGAAAGAGAAAGAGGAAAATCAACCCTGATATTTTTAGCACTGTCTCTGTGTGTTTCTTTTCTTACTACTTCATGTCCTTCTCCTGCCTCTTCAGTGTTCAGACAAGAATGTTGTTCAACACCCATTTTCAACACATGAGGATATATGTCAAAACCTGATTTTCAGTTCTTTAAAGCATGTGTGCAGGCACTGTTCATTCATTATACATAAACGTAAAAAAAATGACTCTGACGTTTGGTGACATTTGAGTTTTAGATGAATACAAGAGAAAAGAACTCCAGGTAACTTTGATAGAGAACAATGCTGTGTTTGTGTTCTAACCTGTCATAGTGATGCTACTATTTTGTTTGTACTAGTTTTCATAGTCTGAGAGGGGGTAATAAAGAAGCAATCAGCCCTGGCTCATCTCTTCTTGTTACTGTTTTCTGGGCCAACGTGGCTGTCACAGTCCATGACCTTAGTCATTAAGAGAATGAGCTTGACTTCTTCACAACAAGCACTGTGTAGAAAAACAGACAGTTTGAGAACAGTAGTTTTGCTCTCACCACCCAGGAACCTCGTGTTACAATGAAGTTTCAACTTCAGAATGCCCCCAAGCTCAGATACAGCTACCCTTTCACTTTCAAAATGAGGCTGTATGTATTTATTGATATCATGGCTCTGTGGAGATAAGATAAGAGGTTTTTTAAGCAGGTCATCAAACAAAGCATATCATATCTTCAATGAGAGGCACTCTGAAAATGAACCTAACGAAATCTGCAACAATAGAAATATATTTGAACTTCCTGGGATCGTGGTCTTATTAACTACAACTGGCAAAGCAAAATATCTGTTGAGGGGCCTGTTCACACAAGCTCAGGCAGTCAGAGACTTGATGACAGATCTGGAATAGAAGGATGGCTGGGATGCCAGATTCTAGGTTATAGATCGTTGACTGAACTTTTGAAGTCACTTTTTTTAAAATTAAAATGTATGTGGCCTATTAGAGCTTCAGTACTGTCAAAGCCAAAGATAAAATCAACGTTCTGCTGTCAAACACTACAAGCTTCCTATCTATTACAACTGCACTTATAAGAAATGCCTGTGAAACTAACTGCCTATAAAGAGGCTTAAGAAATTCAGCACTCCAGTTCTTCTATGGTATTTCCTCTTGGAGCAAGTAGAGTGATAATAACCAATGTCCAGGAGTGTTCACTCAGGGTATGGATTGTTACCGTGCTGATATGAATCTGCTGGCTGTTGACCTCATGATCTGCACCAGGTAGCTTATTCCCAAGGAGCAACGCTCAAGAGCCCATGGAATTTGCATGTTAGATGGTACTGTAAGATCCCCCCTTCTTGTCTGTTCCAGTCTAAACTCTGTTCCGGTGTTTAGTAAAGCTAAACAGTAAGCAGGTATTTAAGGAAATCCCTAGAACTACTGAACGCTTGCTTGAGGAGCTTTTCTCTGGTGACACTGAGCACAGGCAGACATAGAAGTGTAAATATTGTTGCTCTGTACTTAGTGTCGATGTTCAAATTTACACTTCTGTTTCAGATATCTGGACGGTTGCTTGACAGCTCTTGAACCCATCAGTATTTATTACCTTGATTAATGGAAATGCAGGTTTCCCCCAAAAAGCTATCATCCTTCTTTTATCTGATTTCAGTTTTGAAACTGGATCATTCCTCTCTTAACATGGTATAAAGTTCAGGAATGAACTCACGTTTTCTACGTTATTTAGCATGTTGATATCAGCACAAAATATAAAACTCTTCCCCTTGACTCATGAATTACTTTCTTTATTGAAGGTTGTTCCTTTTCACTTGTCCTAGAGAACCGACTCCTGTGAGCTCAAGTGCTCTGAGCAAAATTGTTCGTGTCAAGGATCGCCTCAAGAAAGAGAAAGAGGAAAATCAACTCTGATATTTTTAGCACTGACTGTGTGTGTTTCTTTTCTTACTACTTCATGTCCTTCTCCTGCCTCTTCAGTGTTCAGACAAGAATGTTGCTCAACACCCATTTTCAACATATGATGATATATGTCAAAACCTGATTTTGAGTTCTTTAAAGCATGTGTGCAGGCACTGTTCATTCATTATACATAAATGTAAAAAAATGACTCTGACATTTGGTGATATTTGAGTTTTTGATGAATACAAGAGAGGAGATCTCCAGGTGACTTTGATAGAGAGCAATGTTTTGTTTGTGTTCTAACCTGTCATAGTGAAACTACTATTTTGTTTGTACCAGTTTTCATAGTGTGAGAGGGGGTAATAAAGAAGCAATCAGCAATGGCTCATCTCTTCTCGTTACTGTTTGCTGGGCCGACTTGGCTTTCACAGCCCATGACCTTAGCCATTAAGAGAATGAACATGACCTCTTCACAACAAGCACTTTGTAGAAGAACAGAAAGTATGGGAATAGTAGTTTTGCTCTCACCACTCAAGAACCTCGTGTTACAATGAAATTTCAACTTCACAATGCCCCCAAACTCGGATACAGCTACCCTTTCACTTTCAAAATGAGGCTGTATATATTTATTGATATCATGGCTCTGTGGAGATAAGATAAAAGTTTTTTAAGCAGGTCATCAAACAAAGCATATCATATTTTCAATGAGTGGCATTCTAAAAATGAACCTAGCGAAGTCTGCAACAATAGAAATATATTTGCACTTCCTGGAATCGTGGTCTTATTAACTACAACTGGCAAAGCAAAATATCTGTTGAGGGGCCTGTTCACACCGACTCAGGCAGTCAGAGACTTGATGACAGATCTGAAATAGTAGGATGGCTGGGATGACAGATTCTAGATTATAGATCGTTGACTGAACTTTTGAAGATTCTTTTAAAATTAAAATGTATGTGGCCTATTAGAGCTTCAGTACTGTCAAAGCCAAAGATAAAATCAATGTTGTGCTGCTCAAACACTACAAGCTTCCTTTCTTTTATAACTGCACTATTGAGAAACACCCTTGAAACTACTTCCCATAAAGAGGCCTACGAAATTCAGCAGTCCAGTCCTTCTACGGTATTTCCTCTTGGAGCAAGTAGAGTGATACCAATGTCCAGGAGTGTTCACTCAGGGTATGGATTGTTACCCTGCTGATATGAATCTGCTTTTAACTGATTTCCAGTTTGAAACTGGATAATGTTTCTCTTAACATGGTATAAAGGTCAGGAATGAACTCGCATTTTCTATAATAATTAGTATGTTGATTTTAGCCAAAAATATATAACTTTCTTTATTGAATGTTGTTTCTGCACTCTGTCTTGATCTGTTATTTTCCATGTTTTAGTCTCATCTTGCTTTCTGGCGATCCTGCACACTTCTTCTTCTGTTCCTGGTCCAGTTCCTGCTTACCTGGTGGTCTGTGCACTTTTGGTCATTTCCAGTCTTGTTCCTGATTATCCTGTCCAGTCCTGCTGTGCTGCACCGTCACCTGCCTGGACCACTCCCACTGCTCCTGTCCATTATTGCAGATCCTCCTCGGAATCTTCCATCATTGCTTGCCTTGGCTTCAGATGTTTCCATGAGACCTCATCCTTTCAGGTACATCAACTCTTTGCTCGTGTTAATGCCTCTTTTCAATAAACTAGTCTTTATCTCATGTATGAATTCTCTCATTACTCAATAGGCTTTAGGATTTCTTCCACTTTGCCAAAGTGTAACACTTCCCAGCTGGAAGAGTCAGTCTGAGAACAGAACTCAGACAGCTCTCTGCAGAGTACATCTTTTACCTGGAATCAGTGAGTCACTTTACTGGCTACAAATGATGGTTGCAGGCAGAGTGCACCATCTGACATTGTATAGCAGATCATCTGACACTGATACTTTTGAATGGCTAATGGATAATACACAATATATATGTATGAAAAATGTAGGGTTTCTGCACACACAATAGAACACATCTTAAAAAAAACATTAGCCTACAGTATGTTTTATTCATATTGTCAAATATCTTAGTGACCTTGTGGATTAGAGAACTGCACTTTCCTCTCCAGAGAGTTTCTATACTGTGATCATACACTGTGTCCATAGAGTGTTCATGGAGACTCATTCACATAGTGTACACTGTAATAATGAGAGTATTTTTAGAGGGTGGTTGAGAGAATGATATTTGGATTGAACACCATGCAACCATATGAGGAACTTTTATCACTGATCTGGAAATAGGATCAGTTTTAATCACTGATCCAGGTGCCACATGCCTTTTTATGGAGGAAGAAGATTTGTGGAGGAAGAAAATCGGTTCCTTCTATGGGTGACTGGTGGAGTTTCAGAAAAAAAATGTACTCTGCTGTGTCACAACACATCGTGTCATTGTGTCCACATACTTGAACACAGTACAGAAACGACCTGTTCCCCTGTTGCTGTCAACTAAGACTGGTTTGTGACGCATCTCAAGGGCACAGGGGATATTGGGAAATTGCAAGGATGAGGCACTCTGTCCTACTAACACATGGAGAACGTGTTGAATTAAGCCGGGACCACTATGTGTTTGTTTTTTTCAATTTTGAATCCAGAACTGAAACATTCTGCTCACATTTTCTGGACGCTGTGTGGAAGCAGTTAAAAAGGAAAACAAAATGTTTAGTTGTAGTGAAAATTGAATAATTAAAATTATGGGAAGTGGTATTAAAACTGTACAATGCACTAGTGAGGCCTCATTTAAATTATTGTGTACAGAAGTGATCACCATGTTATAGATGTTATAGAAATTATATTGGAATTAGTGTGGAGAAGAGCAAACTGAGCGGAAGGAAATGAACTACACTGCCAGGCTGGAGGAACTGTGTCTCTTTAGATTGAACGGAGTGTCCTACACTTACAGATTGAAGGATCTGCTGGTCATTGGGGTGAAAGATAAGCAATCTTGGTGTATGCAATATCAAGGAGGAGGTTCAAAGTGGCATTTCAGTGGGTAACAGAAGATGATTTTGCAGTGGAGCAACAGATATTGAGAGTATATTGAATGGTGTGCTGCTCATTCTAGTGTGGAGCCAAGTGTATTGGTTGAAGCTTATACTGGTTTTGAGCCAACTGTACTGGTGCAGTTCAAGTATGTGGACACTATGACACTACATATTGTGACTTCACCGGTCACCCATAGAAGGACCCCATTTTCAAATTTTCATAAAGTCTAGAGATGATACTGGTTTGGAGCCAGTGTACTGTGTGTCTATGTACAACATTTACTGTATAAGAGTTTGAGGAAGAGTTTAGTAAAAGGATGGGAAGAGTAAAGTCTGAACAAAATACATTTCCTCCTTTAGAAATGTCAAAAGTAGCTCTATGTGTCATGAGCTGTGGTGTGTCACTGTGTGATGTGTCATGAGACTGTGGGTGAGTGCTGTAATCTAACCTTTGTTCTAACCTTTGTTCTAAGACTTAAAAGTACAAAGCTAGCTTGAAATAGCACCACAAAAGTGGAAGATTGCACTGTTGAGTCTATTCGTTTCCAGCATTATGGTGATTTTTGACATTGGTTATCCCAAATAGATTAAAGTTCCAAAAGGATGACACTATTACTGTTACATGTTCAATTTGGGGTACCACAGGATCAATGCTGGGACCAATATTTTTCTCTCTCTACATGTTGGTGCTAGGTAGGATAATCCGAAAACATAATATTAACTTTCATTCATATGCTGATGACACTCAAAGGTACATTTTGCTTACACTTAATGACAACTCGTCTATTATCACTTTATTTAATTGCATTAATGAAGTAAAGACTTGAATGTGTGAAACCTTTTTGTTACTTAACTCTGATAAAACTGAGGTTTTGTTGTTTGGAGGAAACAATACTGATAGGACTGCTATAACTTCAGCACTTAACTCAGAGGATTTAAAACTTTGCCTCAGAGACTCAGCATGTAACCTAGGTGTCATATTAGACACAAGGCTCTCATTTAACTCTCATGTTAAAACAGTATCTAAAACATGCTTCCTACAAGAAATATTGCAAAACTAAGGCAGTTTTTCTCCATTCAAGACACAGAGAATACATGCACTGGTATACAGCATGTTAGATAACTGCAATGGCCTACTAACAGGGAGCACCCACCACTCTTTCAACACCTTACTGTGAACTCAGAATGCAGCAGCTAGAATTGTTACTAGGAGTAGACCATATAACCCCCATACTTAGCTCTCTTCAATTGGCTTCCTGTCAGGTACAGGGTGGACTTCAAAATCCTTCTACTTACTTACAAGGCTCTCAGAGATCAGGCACCTGTCTATCTAATGGAACTTATTAATGTATACCATCCAAGTCGCCTGCTTAGATCACAGAATGCAGGTCTTCTACATATTCCATTAATAAAAAACAGTTGGCAGTAAAGCCCTTAGTTACAGGGCCCCTAGCTTATGGAATAGTCTCCCACCCCATATTTGGGATGCAGAGTCAATCTCAGTATTCAAATCATTCAAATATAATATTAGCGTGCCCAAAGGGATAGGGCAACTAGTTGGCTTTGGACCACTTGAGGTTTTTTTCTCTCCTTACTAAGGAGTTTTTGGTTCCTCTCCTCCATTGTCTTCTGTTCTGTATTGACAAAATTTATTGTCAATTGTATTGTTAAGCGCCTTGGGGCAACCTTGTTGTGAAAGGCACTATATAAAAATAAATTGAATTGAATTGAATTATATCTAACTTGCCTCTTTGTGAAAATCTGAGAGCGTGCTGTTGCAGTTCAGTTTAACAATCACCTCATTGCAATTAACCACTTTGTAACAGAGAGAGGAACCACAGAGAACATTAAATTCCCATGGACTGAATTACTATTTCTATGATACTTAAACCTACAGTATGCCCACACTAAACCTGACACTAAAGTAGCTATCTCTGCACTCTTAAACTGCATTTCTGATATAAAAACCTTCATGACTTACAATTTCCTTTACAAACTGCCACAAGACAAGGCCCATGAACTCTGTAGAGCCAGTGCAGTAACCCTGTGGATTGTACAGTACTGGAACATTAGGGTTATATCCAATCCTTGCTTGATTTTTGGATCTCAGGTGCAGAATATTGTAAACACATTGTTCTTCCATCTCAGATATACCACCACACTATGTTTTATTTTGCCTTTGTTGCTGAAAAGCTGGTCAACGCTTTTGTCTTCTCTCATATTGATTGCAGTAATGCCGGGGTATTTAAATCCACACTGAACAAACTTCAGTATGACCAGAATTTGGCAGCCAGAATCCTGACCCGGCCTAGTGCAAGTGATCACATTACTGTCCCTGCACTGGCTTCCTGTCACGTTTCTTGTCAACTTCTAAATCCTCATGCTTACATACAAGCAGGGCTTGGCACCTCAGTACCTGTCTGAGCTACTACCTTTGCCAGCTGTTTGGGGTCACAAGTAAGAAACCGTCCAGCGGTCAGAGAGAGTTTGTTTGGTTTCAAAGTCTCCAGTAATGGAGCCAGTTCCCCTGTTTCTGTGCAAAATTATTCATACTTGTATTTATGAAGTATATAAAGGGTTAATTGAAGAAGCTTTCAGAAGAGTGGAGTGATAAAAGAAAAACACACTGGTGTGTAACAGTATTGTGAGTTCAGTGAAGTGTAGTTGCATTGTGGGGAATTGTCCTGTTCAGTCCTGTGTGTGTTACAGAGTGTGACAGTTTTTAAACAGGACAGTGTAACATCACCTATAATGCGTGTAAAGATGTATGAGGCTGAGAGGAAGATCCGTGATACCAGCTGCAGTTACCCCTGTAATGCAAGAACCTGTGGAAACACCCCTATATTTGAACTAACTTTTTAGAAAATAATCCTTTAAAAAACATGATCTTGTGTGACTATTCTCGGCGTGCGTCTCTGACTGCAGCCAGCACAGGAAGGGACCTACGTGACGTCATCACGGCCAGGCTGTGTGGGACTTGCAGTGCAGACGCCCCCAGGAAGTCTCCCAGGGGGTTTATTGGAATTGTATTTCGTAACTAGTATCTACTGCCAGCTATGGTGAAGTGTTCAGACAGGGTTACACTTAGAGCGAACTACCTGCCTCCATGAACTTATTTAAAACAGGCGTGGTTGAAAACACCAGACTCAAATTACTCCTGTAATACCTGTAATACCGAAATACAATATGAGGTATTAATAAATCAATATTTATGTAGCCTGGCAAAGAATAACCAGCAAAGGACACAAATATATTTTTGGGTTTCTTTAATTCCAGGTGAGTATGGTGTCTGATCTGTTTTGTTAGTTTGGAAAATAAAAAAACAAAAGAAATTACATATAACGATATTTTTACCCACACAAAATACAGTAGTGGCTCTTCCTACCATGAAGGAAAACATAAAAAACACATTTTAGTTTTACGGTTTCAACATTCCATCTGACCGTTACAAAATCGCATCTAAACTGAACAAAATATAAATTACATTACAGTTGAAGTTTAAACAACTCACCACGCAGCGCGTGCAGAAATAGGCCGCTCACAGCTCTACCCTCACTGAGAACTACATTACAACGATAATTAGTATAATACTTACAATTGCATACACTTGACAAATGGTGCTATACCCATTTCACAGCTAAACATAAGTCTCTGTAAAGAATAAAGGAACATAAAATACAAGGAACCTGTGAAACACATTACTTACAATTCAGTAAACAGATATTCCTAACCCGAGTAGATGTCTAGAAACTGGCTACGGCCTCAGTGCACTCAGTTAAAATCTAATATCCATCTTTCTAATCTTGTCTCAATCCTATGAAATACCCCTTTATACTTGTTAATAATTTTGATTTGAGACCTTATTTAGGGTGTAAATAGGCAAACAACACAGTATTCACTGTTACAACTCTGCAGAAATTCAGGGTTCTTTTTAACAGTAACTCACTACTTCCTAGTCCCTTCTGCGCATGCGCAAAACGCTGAACTCAACTGACAGGAAGTAAGATACACCGCAAGCTAAGAGGCAGCACCATCTAGTGGATTTAACATAACAGACATTTCTTCGAAAAAATAGAATAGCGATATTATGGACAATCAATTGACTTTTATATTTCAAAATATCGCAACATGATCGATTCTAAGTCATTTTTGATAACAATGAATAGTCACCTTCTTCCCTTCTGACAGCGGTTCCTGCTTCTATTGTGTGTGTGTGCAACAGAGTAAATTTTTATAGAGAAATGGAGGCTGGACAGTATGCGTTACAATATAAACATTTATATTGATTTAAATCGTGTTCTGATTTAAATCGCAAACGCGTGTTTAATTATGTGTTTTTTAATCATAATCAGGCTAATGCATTTCTACATTTTCTGTATGAACCAGCTTAGAGGTTCATACAGAAAGACAGCTTGTGTTTAAATTGAGTGTAAGGTAATTTATGCTTCTAAAGTCATGGTCAGCATTTATTATTGTACTGTGCTGTAAACTTTTTCTGTGCCTAGTCACATTATTTTATAGCGTTTTTATTGCGTTATTAAATCCGGTGGCGCTGTGTGTAAGTTTCCTGACTCCCATGTCACATGGTCTGTGATTGAATCCCATGGAACTATGACTTTATTTTTTAACAAACATTTCTTTGAAAAAATGAAACGTTTCCCTTGGTCAGAGATTAAATAAAACCTCACTCGCACCAAACAAATTTATATTTCTAAATATCACAACATGATCGAATTTAAGTCTTTTTAATAACAATGAATAGTCACCTATGCGTTACAAAATATACATTTATATTGATTTGAATCGCGTTTTGATTTAAATCGTAAACACGTGTTTAAATATATGTGTTTAAAGGCGATATACTGTATAAAAGCGCTGATTCCTATGGAGTGTGTTCCGCCGGGGATTCAAAAAAAATATTTTAAATAGGCTGATAAAGCTTAGACTACTGTAACTGTATTCTAGCCTGTATTACAACAGAACATTGGACAATGTAACGTAAATTGCAAAAATGCACTTGGAATCTGTCCAAGCCCTCCTACAAAAATTATTTAAACTGCGACACTGATCATTCATCTCTAAATAAACTTTATTTTATATAGCGTTTTAAGCGAATAGGTAATTAGATTGCTCATAAACCTAATCGCTTTTTCTACATGAAAACAGCGTGATTGCTCTCTGAAAATGCTTTTCCTTTATATTTACAATAGGCTCAGATTTCAACTATAGATCGTATTATTATAAACTTTCTTGGAAAAATGTCTTTTATGTAAAACATGTTTGCTATTAATTCATTTAGGGCTAAAATACATTCATTGTCTTCCAAGCGAGTCGAGTTGACATTGGAAGCCTGCCACACCCGGACTGTTAAACCAACGCATTAGCACGTCAAAGCCCATTGAGGGTATTGAGCCAGTATTGGCTTTAGTATTCCCCCCCTCTCCCCTCAATTCAATTCAATTCAAGGTGTTTTATTTGCATGACAGATGGGTACAAGCAGTGTTGGGTATGTATATTGTAATGCTTACGGCCGACAGGCACTGTGTAAGAGCCGGTGTACCAGAGCAGCGCACCGAGGGAGTGTCTGCATTTATAACTTAGTTTTTAAAATTAGTCAAGCAATATGAAGCATCTCCTTTTACTTTTAAGTCCCTTAAATACATTGAGCACAGCTTTCTCACCACTTAAGATTGCTTTTGATACCATCCTTACACAAAGCAGAAGGGAAATCTTCTGCCCCTTATGCAAAACCAAACCCTCCTCCCATCCCAGTTTACCCTCTTTATCATCCTCAAAATCTACCTCGATTTTCAACTTAAAGCATTACTGCTTACTGGGTTTTTGAGGGGGAGGTGTCTTTCGCTGGAAATCTCGCCTGCTTCCACTACTCAACCCCCTCTCTGCCGGAGTGCTGGCTGTGACGAATTAAACCGGTTTCACAGGGATTCAAAGTAGGAAGTACAGTGTTAAGTGGTACTTCCCAGTTCCCATCCCAGTTCCCCGTCTTCTCGCCTCCATAACTAAAATGCCAAATAGGAGTGGCTTAAGCGACATACACAGTCGTGTAACTGACAGTTTGAGGTAGCCTATCGTGTAAATTTCGCTTTGTTGCTGATAGGTTAAGCTTTCGAAACTCTGCCCCAAAATCATGTGACTGATTTTTCGCCCTGTTTCGTTGGTTAAACGCAATGATCACAAGCACCGCCATGGTAACTGGGATGTGTAGTTTTTAATTCCGTTTGAATTATAACTGTACGTACTGTCTTCATATTTGGACAGGGCTTTAAAGAGAAGGCGCGCCCAAAAATTTCGGTGCCGTCGTCTCCGCTTTAAAGGTACCCCCGTGCTGGAATAATTTGACCTCGGAACGTTTGCCCAGCGTACTGTTAAACCAACGCATTAGCATGTTAAAGCGATTCTATTGAGGGAGTAGCCCAGCTACCACTTAACACTGTACTTCCTAATTTGAATACCCGTGAAACCGGTTTAATTCGTCACAGCCAGCATTCCGGCAGAGAGGGGGTTGAGTAGTGGAAGCAGGCGAGATTTCCAGCGAAAGACACCTCCCCCTCAAAAACCCAGTAAGCAGTAATGCTTTAAGTTGAAAATCGAGGTAGATTTTGAGGATGATAAAGAGGGTAAACTGGGATGGGAGGAGGGTTTGGTTTTGCATAAGGGGCAGAAGATTTCCCTTCTGCTTTGTGTAAGGATGGTATCAAAAGCAATCTTAAGTGGTGAGAAAGCTGTGCTCAATGTATTTAAGGGACTTAAAAGTAAAAGGAGATGCTTCATATTGCTTGACTAATTTTAAAAACTAAGTTATAAATGCAGACACTCCCTCGGTGCGCTGCTCTGGTACACCGGCTCTTACACAGTGCCTGTCGGCCGTAAGCGTTACAATATACATACCCAACACTGCTTGTACCCATCTGTCATGCAAATAAAACACCTTGAATTGAATTGAATTGAGGGGAGAGGGGGGGAATACTAAAGCCAATACTGGCTCAATACCCTCAATGGGCTTTGACGTGCTAATGCGTTGGTTTAACAGTCCGGGTGTGGCAAGCTTCCAATGTCAACTCGACTCGATTGGAAGACAATGAATGTATTTTAGCCCTAAATGAATTAATAGCAAACATGTTTTACATAAAAGACATTTTTCCAAGAAAGTTTATAATAATACGATCTATAGTTGAAATCTGAGCCTACTGTAAATATAAAGGAAAAGCATTTTCAGAGAGCAATCACGCTGTTTTCATGTAGAAAAAGCGATTAGGTTTATGAGCAATCTAATTACCTATTCGCTTAAAACGCTATATAAAATAAAGTTTATTTAGAGATGAATGATCAGTGTCGCAGTTTAAATAATTTTTGTAGGAGGGCTTGGACAGATTCCAAGTGCATTTTTGCAATTTACGTTACATTGTCCAATGTTCTGTGGTAATACAGGCTAGAATACAGTTACAGTAGTCTAAGCTTTATCAGCCTATTTAAAATAATTTTTTTGAATCCCCGGCGGAACACACTCCATAGGAATCAGCGCTTTTATACAGTATATCGCCTTTAAACACATATATTTAAACACGCGTTTACGATTTAAATCAAAACGCGATTCAAATCAATATAAATGTATATTTTGTAACGCATAGGTGACTATTCATTGTTATTAAAAAGACTTAAATTCGATCATGTTGTGATATTTAGAAATATAAATTTGTTTGGTGCAAGTGAGGTTTTATTTAATCTCTGACCAAGGGAAACGTTTCATTTTTTCAAAGAAATGTTTGTTAAAAAATAAAGTCATAGTTCCATGGGATTCAATCACAGACCATGTGACATGGGAGTCAGGAAACTTACACACAGCGCCACCGGATTTAATAACGCAATAGAAACGCTATAAAATAATGTGACTAGGCACAGAAAAAGTTTACAGCACAGTACAATAATAAATGCTGACCATGACTTTAGAAGCATAAATTACCTTACACTCAATTTAAACACAAGCTGTCTTTCTGTATGAACCTCTAAGCTGGTTCATACAGAAAATGTAGAAATGCATTAGCCTGATTATGATTAAAAAACACATAATTAAACACGCGTTTGCGATTTAAATCAGAACACGATTTAAATCAATATAAACGTTTATATTGTAACGCATACTGTCCAGCCTCCATTTCTCTATAAAAATTTACTCTGTTGCACACACACACAATAGAAGCAGGAACCGCTGTCAGAAGGGAAGAAGGTGACTATTCATTGTTATCAAAAATGACTTAGAATCGATCATGTTGCGATATTTTGAAATATAAAAGTCAATTGATTGTCCATAATATCGCTATTCTATTTTTTCGAAGAAATGTTTGTTAAAAGCAAAGTCTAGCACCAGCTGGATTCAAACACACAACCTGTGCGTTGTTAGTCATGCACCTAGACCAGTAGGCTACAAGACAACTTGCATGAACAGGGAGGCGAAACAGCCCTACACAGCCCTGTCGCAGTACACGAATATAATCATACCGTTATTAAATTCTTTAGATACGCGATTCCATATTATATTCCCTATTAATCAAATTCTAAAAGTATGCTTGTTGACTCCGGTATCACGTTAATAATTAATAATTATAATAATAATTGCTTACACTTATATAGCGCTTTTCTGGACACTCCACTCAAAGCGCTTTACAGGTAATGGGGACTCCCCTCCACCACCACCAATGTGCAGCATCCACCTGGATGATGCGACGGCAGCCATAGTGCACCAGAACGCTCACCACACATCAGCTATCAGTGGGGAGGAGAGCAGAGTAATGTAGCCAATTCATAGAGGGGGATTATTAGGAGGCCATGATTAGTAAGGGCCAATTGGAAATTTGGCCAGGACACCAGGGTACACCCCTACTCTTTTCGAGAAGAGCCCCGGGATTTTTAATGACCACAGAGAGTCAGGACCTCGGTTTTACGTCTCATCCGAAGGACGGCACCTGTTTACAGTATAGTGTCCCCATCACTATACTGGGGCATTAGGACCCACATGGACCACAGGGTGAGCGCCCCCTGCTGGCCCCACTAACACCTCTTCCAGCAGCAACCTTAGTTTTTCCCAGGTGGTCTCCCATCCAGGTACTGACCAGGATCACACCTGCTTAGCTTCAGTGTGTTGCCAGTTGTGAGTTGCAGGGTGATATGGCTGCTGGCTATATCACATTAGTTAAAGACTTCGAAGCTTAAAATGTTTAGGGAGAAATGGAATACTGGTGTGTATTTTTTTCTTTAAAGTACCAAGACCAGCTATATACTGTATGTTTATGTTCCAAAATTAATATCGTTTATGGCCTTCACACGCGTTACAGTATGCTCCTATTCTTTTTATGCTCAGCTACTAAGATTTCCCTTCAGTGGTAAAATTTAATATCTACAATGGGCACAGTAAAGACGTTTACAGTAAGTCTTTCTACGACAGACCAACGGACCACGAGTGCCCCTGTCGATCAACCAATCACGTACCGCGTCATCTTGCATCATGATACGCGATACCGCAGCCAATTACCTGCGGTACGTGTCTGTACCGCGCACTTTGAATGGCTGCATCTGTAGGAACAAATCTTAGCGCATCCCTGAGTGGGCTTGAACCACCAGCCCTTTATTTAACAGCTGTACATAAACACACTCCTGTTGCTTTTCACCATTCACACGTTTGTTGTTAAAGAAAATTAAATACTGGCGTTTTCCTGACAGCCAGCAGTATTTCTTCTGCACTGACCAAGAATAACCAAGAACTTTATTTAATCTTTCATAGGTTGTAATTTCCAGAAAAGGAAGTGAATACTTGTATTAAGCTAAATCAAGCCGACGGAGATGCACTACAGTTGTTTTTCTCCACTTTTCGTTAAAAGGAGAAAAAAAATCACTGGCATTTTCTTGCAGTGTTTCTGATAAGCAAGACTTGTACTTTATTTTTCTGAAGTTGTATGACTTTCTTGAAATTAAGAAACAGCTTGTTCCAGAAAGGAAATGAACACTTGTTTCAAAGTAAATCAAGATGTATATCTCTCTCTGCGTGTGCTCTTATCTGTCCATCTCTATCTCCTCTTCTCTCACTCTGGCAGACTGTGCAGAGTATCTGAAGGGGATGTAACACCACTTGGCAAAGAAGAAAAATATTATTGACACTATATTGAATTTGTTGGTATTTATAAATATCAAAACACATTCAAAGTTAACTGAGTTAAGTGATTAACCTTTCCTATGAAAACTTGCACTCGTTATTGATGGAATCGCTTATCTAAAGAAATTAATAATGATATTAATTTACTGTAATCCACATTCTTTGTAAACATGGTTTATTTTTAATTTGACTCAATCGCGCATGATTACTTTCAAAACATTTTAAAACTGTTCGTCTCAGCTGTGTTTTCGAGCAGCCCTTCACAATCCAAGTTCAATACCTGCTTACAGGACAAGTTTTTCTTCTAACAAATACTTAAAAAAATAAAATAGTAAGTATTATGTACACTATATTATCATATTTATATATATATATTCATCATAACATATTCAATGTTAATTAATATTAATAATGAAATAAAAACGTGAATTATCAAACGGGAATACTGTCAACTGTTCAACCGATTTGATTCAAAACACTTTATTCAGTTGGGCAGTTTAACAGATGCCTCAAGCCTTAAAACAAAGTTGTATATATTGTAATTAGAATCGAGAATAACAAATTAAAAATACCACTGAAACTATATATGTGTCTGGTCATTATTAACAGTATTAATTTAATAATAATAATTTCAAGCTTTTTGTATCTTTTTCAGAGTCATTTTTTTCTTCAGTTTTCATAAGTTTCGCTTATTAAAATACTCGTGTAGGAGACACAATGTTTCAGATGTCGATAATTTTGTGAAAAAATGACAGAGCCTGCAACCTACAGTTTTAAAGATTGTGATTTGTGAAAAATTTCACAGCTTTAATTTAAACAATATCTAGTACCTGCTTGCAGTTTTAGAAATCCTAGTTTGAATAAAGCGGATACCAGGTGCAAGTGATAACGCGAGAAGACATTATGGTATATTTTTTATGCATCACTTGAAGCATGCTGAAGTCTCTCAAAAACCTAAAAATGTAACATAATATTGTGTGGCACGATGGGCAACCGATTCTTTTAATTTTTAAGAAAATCAAAAATAGGAAACATTAAAGTGTATGTCTCAAATAGACATTGCATGGTTTTAAAACCCATAAATACTGGTTTAGGAAAAAAATACGAAAAAAAAAATATTTTGTGTGATCAGCTTAGAATCTTTGTGCAAGCTGTACATTTTTTAAACTTTTTAATTAAACATTTTTTTAATTAAAGACTTTAATATTGTAAACGCAACACAAATTTCTTACAGATCCAGAACAATCACATTCTCCTGTTTTCCCGTGGTGTGAAATGAATTAGCAGGAGATTGAGAAAACGGTGCACCCACTGAGCTCAGAGAAAAGGAGGGTGCCGTAAGGACACCATTCTGCAGCCCAGTGTTTATGGCTCTGAGTGCGCCTGCCTTTAAAACTTAAAAATAGAATGTAAATAATTTATTTTAACTTGAAATATTTTATTATTAAACATAGCTTTCTCACCAGTTCGTTTTATTTTTTAAACGATCGTTAAACAAAACAGGGGCTTATTGTACTTTCTAATGACATTACACATGGAAAGATTATACATTTTAATCATTTTTAAGTAAAAAAATAAATTTTAGAAACATTTCATCTACACAAATATCACATACTATTTTATTTCTGATTGTTATGACAACAGATTACAATCTAATCTTTCCACGTGTGTGAAGTACAATAGGCTCTTGCTTTGATTAACGATGGTATGAAAAATAAATCTAAATGGTGAGAAAGCTATGCTTAAAGTTAATTCAGGAACTTAGAAGACAAAGACAATGATTGATGTTGTTTAATTTTAAAAACTAAATAATAAATGTAGACGCGATTGGTGCCATTTGCACTGCGAAAGCTCAGGCTGTGCTGCTTCTCCCCCCGTCTTTGATGGGGCGCAGTATTTTCACAGCCTCTGACTGGGGAAAAAAGACCAGCTGATGTGTCCTACATAACAGGAAGAGAAGAGAATGTGATTTTTTTTTCTGTATGAAAAGTGTGTTACGTTTATGAAATTCGAGTATTTTAAACATTTAATTAAAAAGTAAAAATCTTAAAGCTAACACAAAGGTTCAAAGTTGATCACGAAGATGAAAAATCACCCAATTTTGTTGCGCATAAAAAGTGGTTTTTAACTAAACCAGTTTTTTACAGATTTTAAAGTCATGCGATGTTAGGCAGGGACACGTCATTGTATCTTATTTTTTATTTAATTTAAAAAATAAATAAATCGTTTGGCCATCTGGTTGATAATTGGTTGATCCAATTACTGCCAATTGTAAAACAAAATAACCATTCCACCCTCCCTTGATTAACTTAAAGATTTCCATTAAGAAATGCTTAAAAACAAAACCATTATGTATAATAATTAATCCAAATTCACAAGCAGGAGCCAATTTTGCCAGACACAACATCCCAGAGCAAATCAGGCACTTGGGCTGAGATCTCCTTTACCCAGCCAGCTGGTTTCCTGTTGAATGATGTGACAGACTGGGTTCAATCCCAGGTGGTTTACTATATAGTACAGTTAAATTTTGGTTTTAATTCCAAGTTTAATTGTTGGCTGATTACTGGCTGATGACATTTGGATGAAGACAAAATATAGATTTTCTCAATTCAGGTGTAAACCTGAAAAAGACACATCATGTTCACAATAAGCTATAGTGGACTATAGTAGTAGTAGACTATAATAATAGTGGACTATCTTTATGCATTCGGCTCTGATCGCGCCTAGGTGCGCCTAGGTACATTACTGTCATGATCGCAAACCCCTCCTCTGAAGGGCGCTCCAGCCCTTCCTTGTTTGCCTTATTCCCCACACCTGTCCCTTGTTCCAGCCCCTTTTTAGTTCCCCCTTATAAGCCAGACGCAGACGCCAATCTGGGCTCTGCATTGGTTCCTGTATCATGCGAGCCCGGGTCCTGGATGTGTCTGGCTCCGTCATAGTTTTAAGTTTCTGTTCCTGTTCCCCTTGCCGGTCCCGACCCGGTTCTGGTTTTTAATCTCCTGTCTTGGATGGATCTCCTGGCCATGGACTTTTGCCTTGTTTGTGGACTTCTCTTTGGACTCGTCCCCGGATTGTTTGCCTCGCTACACCTTCCCCGACCACCAGCACTCCATGGACACGCCCCCCTGTTTTTATTCCTGTATCCTGCATGACTTTTTCCCTGTGTTTCCTCACTCAACCCCGGATTGTGTCATCCGCATAGGGTCTGGAAAGAAAGCTTTCGTGACAATTACAGTGCTCATTACCACTACAATGACAATAGAAGTTTTTTTTTAAAGAAACGAATATCAAAATGTTTCCAAAACGTCCACTTGTGATACTTTAGCTGCTTAGTTACACAATCCCATATTAATATAACTATCAAGTGATGTTAAATCACTACAACATGTATTTTTTTACAATAACAGCAAGTGGTGTTTTTACTACGAATTCTTAGAAAAGGATAAAACGTTATAACTTTTTATGAATTACAGAATATAAGCTTAATAATGTTAGAACAAGCATGTTAAAACCAGAACCCATGTTAGTTACCAAGTTAAAGACTTTGATGCATAAAATATTTATGCATAATTAAAATATTTATGATGAAGGTGGAAGGTTGTGTACTTTTGTCCACAAGAGCAATCTTTCTTTTATAAAATATACCTACTTTTTAATGTTTAATGATTGACATTCTGTAATACACAGTTTCAAATTATTAAAAATCTAAAGAGTATGCAATTTAAATTCTTAATTGTAAAAAGACTGTCCCTCAGCAGTGACTGGGATTCGAAACCAGGCGTTTTCTGGTGACAGCTCAAACGCTGTATATGAGATGTTAAGCTGTATATGATCTGTAGGTGCCATTGCTCCAGGTGAGGTGTAAACACACAACATCGCCATGACTCTGCTGTGCACACTGACTGATTGTGCCACTGGGGCTTCGCAAGTCGCAAGTCAGTCCAAAGACTTTGAACAAACAAATGGTGAAACAGGGTTTCGTCTGTGGATCAATCTCCACATGGGGAAAGGGGACAGTGAAACAGTAAGGAAAATACAAGAGAAGAAACTGAAAGAATTATAATCACTGCAAAATAGGAAGAGGTGGCTGGACATGTTAAACAGTTTGGCGGTTAATTTGTGACATTTTTGGTGACAATCAGCACACGGATTTCTCTTCATGTTCCTTAAGATGTGCAGTATATATTTTCATTGTAGATTGGTTACTTCAAAAGTCCAGTAAAGTGACAGTGGAGAGCTATCCGATACACATCTTAAAGAAGACTCCCTGTAAGTCGATTAAACATTTAATTTTCAAGTCAAATCCTTTACATGAAATAGACACCAACAATAGAAGGGGATGAGAAATGTCTTTTATCAAAATAAACCTGCTATTCACAGACCTCGGCCACAACATCTCCCAGGTACTTCTGCAGGATAAGGTCAAGCTCGGCTGCTGCCTGGCGGAAGCACTTGTCCACCTCAGATAAGTCACACCTGGCCATTGTATTTTCGAAGTAGGATTTCAGCGCCTCTTTCACCTCCTCATAGTTGTCCTGCTTCATGATTCCTGTGCCCTGGGAGAACAAGAAAGGTGAATATTCATCATCATCCCTCAACAATTCTCCAAATTGCCTGACTGCAGACACCACCATGAGGAGGAGCTAGAGTGACATAACATCATCAGTAGGCAGTGAGTCAAGAGAGGGGGAGTCATCCCACTGTTATCCTTATCCATGATCAAGAGTCTCATGGATGCTTTACGCTGCACCTAGTGGTGATCTGTAGACAGTGTGTCTTCCACCTCACTCACCTCCTGAGGCAATAATCTTGAATAAACAGAGGGCTGGAGGCCCAGCCCGGCTTCTGTCTCTCTCCCCTTGGGGACGGGAGATTTTCTCAGAACCATGTTGAGGTGAAATGGGAGTGGGATGACGCAGGTGTCTTGTAGAGGTGAGTCGCCCCTGTGTACCTCAGTGTGATTCAAGCAAGGGGGAGGGGTTTAAGGGACTTACCAATCCCGCGTATGCACCCTCTGATTCAAAGTCAGGCAGGACTTCATTGTACAGCGCCAGGCAGTCCAGCTGGATAGATGATATCATGTTCTGAGCCCAGGTCCGCACCCGTATCTCCTCCTCCTGGAGCAGCCCCTCCAGCTCGACCTGCAGGCCCTCCCTGAGCCGCCACAGGGCCACTGGGGTCAGGCCCGGGTGAGCGGGTGTACCAGGGGGTGTGTGAGAGGGCGAGCAATGGGGTATGTGGGCTGCCAAGGAGGAGGTCCATGCCCTGTCCTTCTGCAGATCCCTCTCCGGGACCTTAGGGTAGTTCCACAGCTGGGTCTCGGTCTCCTGCCTGGTGATTGGCTGGCTAGCCTGAGGGGACAGGGGCACAGAGAGGGCATGGGGAGGACAGAGTGGAAACTGAGAGGGTCTTCTTTAGGAGGACCAAGCCCTGCCCCTGGTCTCCCAGCAATCACAGTCACCATCATTGCAGCTGAAACCAAACTTTCGACAGATGTCACAGACATATCAGGCTCACAGACTTGCAGCTCTCGGCTGCCCAGGGTGAGACGCAGGGGGAGTCTGTTCCCTCTTCCTCTGACAGTCCTATCAGATGACAGCGGCAGACCCGATCCAACCCCACCTTTCCTTTCACACACAGCCACACACAGGCATGACTGTGTCACCATCATCAACACCTCCACCATTATAATCTCCACTATCTTCGTCACCATCATCTTCATCACATTTCTAATAAATGATCTCCACCATCTTCATCACCATATCCTTCTTCATCATGACAATCATCATGTCCACCATCATCATCATCAACACCTTTCTTTACATAGAGGAGGGTGGGGGTGTGGAACAATCTGTCTAGCCATGTTGCTGAAGCCAATACTCACGTTCCTGTGGGATCTGCCCCAGGTCTCGGTGTGACACCCTTCTCTCTGCTCGGCCATTCCTCTCTCGACTTGAGCGAGTTTCTCCAGGCGGTGCTGGGGAGGAGAAAACAGAGTTACCAGCCAGTCACACAAACACACATCATCATCATGGGCCAAGATGACCCTACATGACAGTGGCCTGTCGTCCTCGATCCAGAAGCAGTGTCCAGCCCTCAGCTATCCAGCTTCATGATCCCCAACATCCCTGTCGAGACCTGTTGAGGGGCCAGTTCTGCTAGAGCAGGGGTCTCAAGCCCAATCACAATCCCTGGAGAGCCAGGTGCATCTCCAGGTTTTCTTTCCAAACAGGGCTAGCCAATTAAACAATTAATCTAATTATTTTCATAAGAAGATGTGGAAATAATGTGTTTAATAATATATTTTGATGTCTCTCACTGTTGAAGACTCAAAATATTCAAGGCATAGTTGGATATTTAAGGTCTGGATAAAGGTACAGTATTAGAATATTTTTTGTTTAATTAAAAAATTAGATCAACTTTGTAACCAAGACCTCTGGGCAGGAAACCAGATGATGCACCAGACCCTCTAGGAATGGAGTTTGAGACATGCTCACCCTCTCTCACACACAACCTCACACACACTCACCCTCTCACTACAAATACTACTACCACTACTACTACTACTACTACTACTACTACTACTACTACTACTACTAATAATAATAATAATAATAATAATAATAATAATAATGCAGACTTGCTTTTCTTGGGGTCTTGGGTCTGGCTCCTGTTTTGGCTGAGTCTCCTGTTACCTCCTTCCTGATCTGGGGATGTCAGACACAGTTCTGTTACAGACACGGGCTGGACTAGACTCACAAGCACAAACACCCACAGACACACACTCCCACACACTAACACACACGCAGATGCACACACTGTCAGGTAGAGTCTTTCTCCTCCTCAAGAGAAGACGACAGAGCCCTGCTGCTGCGATGAGCTTTAATTTCAGGAGGAGGAAGAAGAGGAAGAATCACAATATGAAGAAGACCATCAGTGGACTCACAGCTCTCTGGGTCTGGGGCCTGACTCTCAAACTTGTCTCCAGTCTCTGGTGGGTTTGGACATCTCTGTTCACCTCTGTAGACATCTGTGGACAGGACAGTTCATTTAGACAAACAAGTTCGACCAGACTTCACTCTCATAGTCAATCAATCAATCAATCTATTTTTTTCTTATATTTTGCCTTTTAATCCAGAACATCAAAGCACTTTACAAAACATACCTGGAAAATAGAGTATAAATGTGTAATACTGTAGTTCCTGGAGTAAGTGCTTGGATAATTCAACTACCACTATTGTTACTTCTGCTGCTACTACTATGACCATGACTACAAATTCTAATACTAATTCTGATATTAATACTACTACTGCTGTCATTACTAGTAATAGTGATAAAAACAGAGCACTCACAGCTCTCTGGACGTTGGTCTGGAATCTAGAAAGTGGTTCCATTCTCAGGCGACTCTGGACCTCAACACCTGTTGATGGGTCACTTCTGTCAGACACACGAGTGGAGCCCAAGCCCACCTACACACACACTCACACACACTGACAGATATACACCCACACAATCACACACATTATCACACACTGACAGACACCCACCCACACATATTCACACACAGACATTACACACACACACAGACACTCACACACACACACAGACACTCGCACACACTCACAGACACATTCTTACACTGACAGATACACACACATACACTACACCCACTCACAGACACACATTCACAGACACACACACAGACACAACACACACTCACAGACACAACATACATTTATACACACAATCAGACACTCACACACCTACTCGCACACATTCACAGACACACACATAGACTACAAATACTTATAGACACACACCAACACACACACACAGACAAAAACACACACACTCATAACTACAAATACAGTATAACTAACACTAACACACATGCCACTAACATTAAAACAGTAACACTATCACTAAGAGTTACACTATCATTATCAATGACACAAACTACTAATAAACTACTAATACTGATAATAAAAGTAATACTATCACTAAAACTAACATGACTACTGGTGTAAATACTCTAACAGTAACTCTATAATTATAACTAATATTAACATGAATGACTAGCATCAAAACTATCAGAAGCGCAATCACTATTAATACTGACATGAACACTAGCATTAATATTAAAGCTACCGATTGTACTCTCACTAATATTAAATATGAATACACTCGCATTAGTATTAGTCCGTGACGTCAAACCACTCTTTATGACGAAGGCGAGACACCTAGCCGGACACAGTGATGTGGCACGTGTCGCCGTGGTTACCATACTTATAATTTGTAAACAGTGGAAAAATGCATTTAAACTGTTACCTACACAAATTTATCAACTTGGAATATAATTTTCAAGCTCTAGAATACAATTTCTAAACAATCATTTGAATAATCATTCTTTAATTTGGGATTGAACATTATGAACACTAAACGCACTATGGTATTTGATCGATACAGGCTGTATTGACTGTTTTATAGATATTTAAATAATTTAAAGAAAGAAAAGAATCAGTACTCACCAATCGGTGAAGTTAATAGATGATTCTAAGGTTTTTTAGTTGAATTAATTGGTTGTCGATAGATAAGTGATCAATATCTCTCCTTAGTGCGCTCCGCGCTCCTCCCGCGGTCTCGCTCTCTGATCCCGGCGCTCTGGCTGGTGTCTGTGACGTCACAGCGTTCTTTCTGACAGAGCATAGCGAGTCTCCGCTGTCCGGAGCCCGGGGGGCTTTTCTTACAGATATACTGTAACATCTCCAAAAGAAAAAACACCAGGCTGTGAAGAGAGGCGATTCATAACAGCTGGAGAAGGAGACCGACAAACCGAGGAATACAATTTATTAAACAAAAAAAATAGTTTACTTCACAGATTAATGCGTTGTATAGCATACTCCCGTAGAGCAGAACAGAAAGGGCACAAATCCCTGTAAAAAGCGCTTTTAAGCGTTTTACACGAATCTCCACAGAACAGAAGCCAGGAGGATCAGACTCCTGATCCTGGAGGTTGAAGAGTATCTCCTGGTTTTATTTCCACTCGAGCTCTCAGTTCCTCAGCCAGTTTGGTGATTTAATTAACTGTATAAGTCTCCGTGAGAGACGTGTGGGAGACGCTGTATCCCAGGGCTGGTGTGGAATCACACACAGACAGGTCTTCTGTGTGATTTGAGTCCCACTGCTCAGAGGTACAGACTGGTCAACTGGTCACTATTGTAGACAAGACCATCGGTCTGCTGCTGCTGATAATCATATTACACTTATAAGAGTAGCAATACTGCTGTTCATTAAATTAGTAAAAATAATAATAAGAGATAAACACATATTGCTCAATTTTCAGTCAAACACTTCTGACAGAGGGATGGAGGCTGACTTACAGTAAAGACAATGAATCAGGGCAGTAATACTGAGGGGCTGGAGGTTCTGGAAAGGGTTAATAGAAGCTTCTTGATTCTGATCTGGAACAGAGCCCACAGCGGCCAGATTAGTGACCCTTGAGCCCAGTTCACAGAGAGGAGAACCAGGAGCTCTTCTCTGTCTCTAAGAGGCTGTGAGGAAGGAGAAAAGGGGGAGATGTGACCTGAGTCCAGGCTGTTCTGTCTGATATTATTCATGTAGCAGCACTGATTGTCTGAATGTCCTCTGGTTCTGGATTGTCAGGATAAAGAGAAGGATGGAGATGAGCTTCTGTTTGTTTTTTAGGTAGGAATTTGGGAAAAGTACTGAGTGACCCAGAGCTCTGTGTGTGTCTGAGCTGTGAATCTGACTGAGAGGAGAAAAATATTTTTGTTTTATTCTGCCTCTGAGAAGTCTTTTCCTTTGCCAAGCAATGTTCCATCCCCTTCAGATACTCTGCACAGACTGTCAGAGTAAGCAGAGAGGAGAGAGAGAGATGGACAGATAAGAGCACACACTGCGAGAGAGACAGAAATGGGGAGAGAGATGAGAAGGAGCAGGAAGACAGTGCAGGTGTTCAACCACACTGTGACCACAGGAGACAGGAGGCTTTTCTCAGCTGCTGAGGAGCTCAGTGCTCATGGCCATTCAGGCTCAGAGGCTCTTGCAGCAGTAAGGTCTGAGAGCGTCTCCTCATACTGACACTGGAGCTCTGAGAGTCAGTCTCCATTCTGACAGGAACAGCCCGTCCTGTTCAGACCTGAGAAACACACTGAGAGAGCTGTGTGGGGAGAGGACCTGTCACCCTGTAGAGCTCTGAACATTGGACTCTCCTATGTCTCCCTGTGCAGCACTAGAGCTCTGAACACTAGGCTCTCCTGTGTCTCCTTGTGCAGCACTAGAGCTATGAACACTAGGCTCCCCGTGTGTCTCCCTGTACAGCTCAGCTCTCAGCTGCCTCATCACACTGACACCCACAGCCTCACAGTACAGCCTGGTTTCCTGTGCTGGAAGAGCTCGGAGGAGCAAAAACCACAGACTCACTGCAGAGTCTGACCTGAGGCTCCAGTGAAGCTCTGCCTTAAATCACCGTTGTATTAACAAGGACTGAACTTTTTTTTATTATTTTGTTGCTTTTTCTAATTTGAAACTGACTCCTGCTCTGCGGCTCCTGCTGCTGCAGCTATTATGGTGAAGCTGTAACACAAGAACTCTGCTATATTGAACAGGAGAGTTTAAATACAGCATAACTGCTAATACTACTACTGCTACCACAACTGCTGCTGCCACTGATACTACTGCTACTACTAATACTTTACTGCTGCTCCTAGTGCTGCTCCTACTACCTATAATAATAAGGAAGAGGATGTGAGCTGTGCCCTCACACTGTTCAGACTGGGGGTGTATCAGTGTATCAGTATCAGTTCAGCTCCACTGTGCTGTTAGAGAGTCTCAGTCATGCAGTCGGCTCCACACAGAGAGACACTGGGGCCACAGCTGGAGGGGTTGGAACATCTGTGTGGACTGGAGCTGCGCAGGGACAGACTCAGGGTCTGAGGGAGTCAACTGGAAGAGCTGCTGTCCAACAGGCTCAGTACATAAGGGACAATCACTGCTGAGCTTTTCTTTCTTTTTCATTTAAATTATTGATCACAGTCACAGGACAGCCAGTTCTTATTCAGTCCACCTTGTCTCCGTATTCCTGTGCTGACCTGAATGACCTCACTGCCACCTTGAGCACAGGCTCTCCTCACACTGCCCTTGACCAGGACCAGAAGACATTACTGTCTGGAGACACAACAACTCTGTGACTCACTGCAGGACACCAGTCACTGGACACTGCCTTACACAGACAAAAAGACAGGACCTCGTTCTAGACACTTCCTGATACAGACTGCAAGAATTACAGGACCATATATACATAATTGATTATCTTGATACTGATTTAAAAATATAATACTTGTCTACAATTTTTTTTAGTTTAATATCTGATCTCTTCCTGCCCCTGCAGCACCTGCAGCCCTGCTGTCTGTATCTGTATCTGTGTTTCCTCCAGTGAGACACAGAGCTGCTCCTGTCTCTCCTCTCCTCCGCACTGCTGGGAGTGTCTTCAGGGAGAGGAAACAGTGATGTGTCTCTGATATATATGGAGAAGACTGAAAGGGCCCTGTGTGATTGGCGTCCCGCCTGTGTGAGAGGTTCCTGCTGTTAGTCTGAAAAGGCAGTGCTGTGTGTGATTGGCGGGGCGGGGGGCTGTGTTGTTACTGGGGGTCCGGGGTGCGGAGCAGCAGCTCAGTTGCCCTGTGGGCTCAGGGGTGAAGACAGGGGTCTCAGCTGCGCTCTGTCCTGATGACAATGGAGAGCTGCCTGTCCATCTTCTCTCTCGCTGTCCTGGTGCTGCACAGCTCAGCCAGTAAGTGTTGAGTCTTCTTCTGTTCAGACACACAACAACTGAAATTAAAGTTTGGATGAAAAAAGGATAAAAAGTATTTTGAAATGAGATTGCCTTGAAAAATATTAATGTTCTATTATAACTTCTATAGAAAAATATGGGCTTAGATATGTTAATGTTTTATTTTAAATTCAGGTTTCTGGGTATTTGTCCAAATTTATTATAACTGCATTTTAGGGGTTCTATGAGTCAGGAAGAATTAATTGCTAGTGTTGAAAAGCTAATTCATGAATAATAATTTTACCTCATCTGATTTGCTGACATAAAACTAAAGTTTTAAGTGGAAAAACACAAATCTAAATTGAAAATGAGCTTGGGTTGAAAAATGTTAACATTCTTTTTAAAATTAAGCTTTCTGTGTAACAAAATTGTCATAATTGTTTATTTCTGAGTATGTGAATAATAAAAAAGCAGTACTAATAAAATAATTCTTTATAGCTCTTTATAGCTTTCATAGAAATAATTAAAAGCCTGATGCATTAATAGAGGTAAGTGTATTGTTAAATACTAGTACATTTCTGAGACATATATTATTATTACAGTCTGATGTATTAATAGCATTGTGTAATTAAAGACTGGAATTTTATTGAGATTTTAATATTAAAATAATATTTTAATATTACAGAGTGATGTATTAATAGAAATATGTGTAATTATAGACCAAAGTATTATTGAGTCTGATAGACTGATAATTTATTATTACATACTGATATATTCATAGTGATAAGCGTGTTATTAACTAACAGGAGGATTATTGAGACACTGGTATTTTATTATTAAATACTAATGTATTAATAGGTATACAGTAAGTTTACACTGGATTTTTAATGGTGCCAATGTATCGCTTGTGTGTTCAGACAGTCCAGGTTTCTGTCATTAAGCCCTGCGAGATTCAGTTACCGTAAAACCATGTATTTAATTTTGGTGTTATAAGAAATGTTGTTCCATTATGATAGGTAATTATGGGTTACCCATCTGCAGTTTAAAGATATACAATTGGGTTCTGAAAATGTAAAACACTGAAGCCATAGGACAATTGGCTCTTGTAATAATAATAATAATAATAATAATAATAATAATAATAAACTTTATTTTATATAGCGCCTTTAAAGGTGGCTTCTCAAAGCGCTTTACAGGATGACAATAACAATAAATAAGAAGACTACAACAATAAATAAGAAAATTTCACAAGACAGGACACAATTATAATTACAACAATACAACAATAACAATAGAGGAGACCGTGGAAGATGGTATTAAGAAGAGCAGAGGGGTGAAGAATGGAAGCAGTTAAGTAAAGGCTTTTCTGAAAAGGAGGGTTTTGAGTCTGGATTTGAAGGAGTTTAGAGAAGGTGACTCTCTAATATCCTTGGGCAAGGAGTTCCAGAGCTTGGGGGCATAGCAGGAGAAGGCCCTGTCGCCCATACAATGTAGACGGGCTTGGGGGACAGTAAGGAGGGCAGAATTTGAAGAGCGGAGGTTGCGAGGTGGGGAGTAGGGCGATAAAAGTTCAGACAGGTATTGAGGTGCCAAGCCATGTAAAGCCTTGTAGGTGAGCATGAGGATTTTAAAGTCTACGCGGAATTTGACCGGAAGCCAGTGCAAGGACTCCAGGATAGGAGTAATGTGAACACTTGCACTAGATCTGGTCAGGATTCTGGCTGCTGAATTTTGGACATACTGCAGCTTGTTCAGAGTAGATTTAGATACCCCAGGGAGCAGAGCATTGCAGTAGTCAATTCGAGAGAATACAAATATGTTGATCAGCTTTTCAGCCACAGTTAATGATAGCATAGGGCGTAGTCTTGCGATATTTCTAAGGTGAAAAAAAGATGTTTTGACAGTATGCTGTACATGTGGGTCGAATGTTAAGCCAGAATCGAATATAACCCCAAGGTTTTTCAATTTTGATTGGAGCTCAAGTACAGAGCCATCTACAGACAGGGTTACAGGACTGGCTTTACGAAGTTGATGGGGGGTACCAATAAGCATGACTTCAGTCTTGTCACAGTTAAGATGAAGGAAGTTTTGAGTCATCCAAATTTTTATGTCTTGTAGTTTTTAAAGTGTTAAAATAAAATTGATGTTATCATTATCTGGTTCCTATAGACCAAGTTTGCTGTGTTTGACATTGAGCAGGACAGGCTGATAATGGTTACATTCTGTATTGCTTTATCAAACAGAAAATGCAGAATTTAAGATCAATTGTGAGAATTATTATTATTATTATTATTATTATTATTATTATTATTATTATTATTATTATTATTGGGAAATATTGACTGAGGTGTAACAGCAATAATTTAACAGCTAAAGGACATTGTGACATTACAACAAGAATTTAAAAACTATAGGAAGTTGTGTTATGTTTATACAGGATTTGAGTGCTACTTCACAACTAAATTATTTGTTTTATGTTCTTAGTTGTTGTCTTAGTTACAAAATGATGGAATATTTGTTTGTATATTGTGAAGGTTTAATAATATGTTTATTTGTTTATTGGAGGTATATAATCAAATACACATATTTAAGTATGGATAATACAAATTAAATTAATCATTACTTTATCACACAATAACACATAAACTAAGCCTTGAAATATTAAATAGGCAAGCACTTAGAGATTCATAACCCAGCAGTTGAGTTTTGAGCAGTTTCTCAGGACACCACAATAATACAATAAGTGTCAGTATCTGTGTCTGTGTTAAACCTATCCTGTATTTGTGAAAAATAATGTGCTTCAATATAATTTAATTAGTCAAGCATGTGTTAAATATATATATTGACAGGTAAAGGCTAGAAAGAGACAATGAGAATATACCCTTAACATACTGTACATTTTAGAACAACATGTGAAGCACCTGTAAACCACTGACCACTGTAGTGATCCCAGACGTCTGACGTGTCAGTCATTCCAGGCACGATGCACTATAGTGGCCACAGCTCCCAGAAACACATGTTCGAACCCTCTGAAGTCATGCAGTCATTGCAGTTACTTTCCTCTACAGTGAAAGCAGCTCACAGAGTCCCAGTCATTAAAAACACTGTCCACTGTAGTGACCACAGCTTTCGGAAACACACAGACACAAATTGCTTATCTGAAGTCATACACCCTCCACTGCAGTGACCATATGTCCCAGAATCCCAGGGACAAAGTCATTGCAGACACTGACCACTGTCTTGATCACTATACTGAATAGTTTAATTTTAATTATTTTTCC
The DNA here is from genome assembly GCF_040954835.1 of Lepisosteus oculatus. Lineage (NCBI taxonomy): Eukaryota > Metazoa > Chordata > Actinopteri > Semionotiformes > Lepisosteidae > Lepisosteus > Lepisosteus oculatus. Next base: position 19,249,648 of record NC_090709.1, on the reverse strand, counting down.
TAAAAAGAATCCATTTGCCTTGCACTTAAATATTTTTATTACAAGATCTTATTAAAGGTGATAAAAGGTCTGACATGATTTGTCTTGATTTCAGCCTTTACATTAACAAAAGCTGAAATTTCAATAAGGGTGTATAGACTTTTGATATTCAGTGTGTGCATACAAGTCCAAGCCCTCTGAAGTCATGCAGTCTTTACAGCCACTGTCCACTGTCATGACCACATATCCCAGAAAAATACAGAAACACAAGTACCAGTCTATTGAAGTCATAAAGTCATTTAAGTCACAGATCACTTAAGTGACTGCAGTTCTCAAGGTAGTATCCAGGATAGGCCTGACACATACAGGTGTGAACATCAGGGTGTCGATGTTTGTGTGACCGCTTTGTGAAATAGAGTGGGTTATCTCTAGTGGAGACTGAGTGATCTCCAGTGGACAGTGGTTGATCTCCAGTGAAAAGTGAGTGATCTATTCCAGTGGAAAGTGAATGAATCTTTCCTATGGCTCTTTCAGTCTGGTTTGACACACTCATGTCTATTGTGTCAGAGTAGAGAGACTGTATTGCACTGATTCACAATTCAAGACTGCAGCTTCTCTTCTCTGTTCTAAATGACCTTTTCTCTGAGTTGGACACTTTGTTTAATGATACTGTGTGCATGTTTGTTGTAAAGTGCAAAAAAAGAAAGAGTGAAAATTGCAAATTTCCTTTTGGACACCTTGAAGAGCTGTAAAAATAGAGAAAACAAGCTCTTTCTAGTCACATTGTAGCAATATTCTAGGTACTGATTTCTTCAAGACCCGGTGTTATTTAGTTTTTATTGATTGATTCATTAGTCGAACATTTTTCAAAAGGTGGGTATTTTTTTTTGTGAGATGAGATGGGAATTTGAGAATTAATCTGTAATTTATGTTTTGGTAATGTATCTGATTGTGTTATAGTATTGAATATATAAAGAAAAGCATAGAAAATTATTTTCCTCTTATTTTGGTTGAGTATGTTTGTTGACTGAGGAACTAATGTTTTACTGAATGTATTATTGTGAATTGTTAAACAAACATGGAGACTAGAGTTAAACCCCTCCCCTCTCTCTGCAGGCAGTGCTGATGTGAGGCTGGTGAATGGTGCCAGTGCCTGTGAGGGGAGAGTGGAGGTGTATCACGAGGGACAGTGGGGGACAGTGTGTGATGATGAATGGGATCTTGATGATGCTGCAGTGGTGTGCAGACAGCTGGGCTGTGGATCAGCTGTTTCAGCACCAGGAAAAGCTCACTTTGGAGCAGGGTCTGGAAACATCTGGCATTTGAGCTGTAGAGGCTCAGAGGCTGCAGTGAAGTTCTGTGGCTCTCCAACATCAGCAAATTCAGCCTGTGGTCATAATGAAGATTCGGGCATCATTTGTTCAGGTATGGCAAGCTAATTTAACTTGACTTAAACTGTTTAAAATATGTATTTTCTCAAATATAATAAGATCAGTAAATAGAGGGTGCTATCATTCTGAAGATTCAGTGGGTATTTGCTCAGGTAGGATGAGCCATTTCATGTTTACCCAAAATGCGTAAATAAATATGATAACAGATATGATTAAGAATTTTACAATTTCCTTTAATTAGTATCATAATTATCAATAGATCACAATTGTGTTTACATGCAATATAACTGAGACTTTACGTTTGCTGGGTTCTTAAACTTTTAATGTCATTTTTACTGATAGATTGTGTTCAGTACACTAAAAAGAGGAAGAATGTGATATATAACTCTCAACGGTTTGGTTGCTGAATATCTTTTATACAGAATAATTTAACTAGAATAATAAAAAATGTCAGTGCCCAGGTCAGACAGTCCTGCTCCAGCAGTGCCTGGCTGTGACAGTCCTGGTCTTGTCCAGAGTGTCTGTCAGTGCCCAGGTCAGACAGTCCTGCTCCAGCAGTGCAAGGCTGTGACAGTCCTGGTCTTGTCCTAAGTGTCTGTCAGTGCCCAGGTCAGACAGTCCTGCTCTAGTAATGCCAGACTGTGACAGTCCTGGTCTTGCCCAGTGTGTGTGTCAGTGCCCAGGTCAGACAGTCCTGCTCCAGCAGTGCCAGGCTATGACAGTCCTGGTCTTGTCCAGAGTATCTGTCAGTGCCCAGGTCAGACAGTCCTGCTCCACCAATGCCAGGCTGTGACAGTCCTGGTCTTGTCCAGAGTGTGTGTCAGTGCCCAGGTCAGACAGTCCTGCTCCACCAATGCCAGGCTGTGACAGTCCTGGTCTTGTCCAGAGTGTGTGTCAGTGCCCAGGTCAGACAGTCCTGCTCCAGCAGTGTCAGGCTGTGACAGTCCTGGTCTTGTCCAGAGTGTCTGTCAGTGCCCAGGTCAGACAGTCCTGCTCCTGCAGTGCCAGGCTGTGACAGTCCTGGTCTTGTCCAGACTGTCTGTCAGTGCCCAGGTCAGACAGTCCTGCTCCAGCAGTGCCAGGCTGTGACAGTCCTGGTCTTGCCCAGAGTGTGTGTCAGTGCCCAGGTCAGACAGTCCTGCTCCAGCAGTGCCAGACTGTGACAGTCCTGGTCTTGTCCAGAGTGTGTGTCAGTGCCCAGGTCAGACAGTCCTGCTCCAGCAGTGCTAGGCTGTGACAGTCCTGGTCTTGTCCAGAGTGTGTGTCAGTGCCCAGGTCAGACAGTCCTGCTCCAGCAGTGCCAGGCTGTGACTGTCCTGGTCTTGTCCAGAGTGTCTGTCAGTGCCCAGGTCAGACAGTCCTGCTCCAGCAGTGCCAGACTGTGACAGTCCTGGTCTTGCCCAGAGTGTGTGTCAGTGCCCAGGTCTGACTGTCCTGTTCCTGCAGTGCCAGGCTGTGACAGTCCTGGTCTTGTCCTGAGTGTCTGTCAGTGCCCAGGTCAGACAGTCCTGCTCCAGCAGTGCCAGGCTGTGATAGTCCTGGTCTTGTCCAGAGTGTCTGTCAGTGCCCAAGTCAGACAGTCCTGCTCCAGCAGTGCCAGGCTATGACAGTACTGGTCTTGTCCAGAGTATCTGTCAGTGCCCAGGTCAGACAGTCCTGCTCCAGTAATGCCAGGCTGTGAAAGTCCTAGTCTTGTCCTGAGTGTCTGTCAGTGCCCAGGTCAGACAGTCCTGCTCCAGCAGTGCCAGGCTGTGACAGTCCTGGTCATCTCCAGAGTATCTGTCAGTGCCCAGGTCAGACTGTCCTGCTCCAGCAGTGCCAGGATGTGAGATCTCTGTTCCTTGGGTTTATAACGTCTGGAGTAACGCTGCTCTTCTTTTGTGAATTAGATGATAATGATCAGCCATTTCTTCTGTAGTTATTAATTTCATACCTCTGGCTCCACTGAATTGGAAGAAGCAGAATTCATGGATGGATTTGTTATCAGTTTCTGTTTTGATTGATTTCACAGCAGTCTGTGTGCAACATGTAGCACTACTGTCAGCGCTGTAGTAATAGTTATGGGCATGTTGAGCAGCTGGAATGATAGTGATAATTTGGGTACTTTGTAATGTTCCACAGACTGATCAATTTGGTGTCTGTGAGTTTTATTTGCCCCAGTGTACAGCTAATAATGCACTGAGTTTCTTCAGAGACACATTTTAGAGATCTTAATATACATCTAAAATTATTTGATTAACATATATCTACATTATTTCTGGAAGAAATTAATCAATTTTACATTCAGTTAAAACATTCAGCCACAAAATATTTTTTGGTTTAACTATTTGACGTTGACCTTTCAGATTTTCTTCCAACACTCCTCACTCCTCAATATAGATAATCCTCCTATTATCTATATTCTTATTGAAAGCACTTTGCATTATTGTACAATTGATTGTAATAGTATATGCATTTATAAAATGTAATTTTCTACGCCAAATTGTAGGTGTAAATCTGTTTATGAATGGAACAATAAGAAGTCAAGATTTAAATTGAGAATCTATTATATTTATTTTTTCACATGAAGTTGGTTTATTTTCATAGGGTAGTAAGTTTAATTCTCACAGGCACCAGGTTCAGTGACAGTGAGCAATGAGCTGCACTATGAGAGATTACCTGCTCAGACTGACAGCCTGTAGTTCTCTATTGCAGGTTTCCTGAGGCTGGTGAACGGACACAGTCTCTGCTCTGGGAGAGTGGAGGTGAATATCAAGAACACCTGGACCTCAGTGTGCGACTCTGACTTTGACTGGCAGGATGCAGAGGTTGTCTGTCGTGACCTGGAATGTGGGGCTCCTGCAGTGATACACAGAGGCGCTCATTACGGACAGGGCCAGGGTGCAGTCAGGTCAAAGCAGTTCCAGTGTAGAGGACAAGAGTCCAAACTACAGCACTGCCCCACTGCAGCCAGGCAAGAGCAGAGCTGCTCCCAGAGTAGAGCTGTGAGTCTGACTTGTACAGGTAAGAGAGTCACATCATTGTCCTTCATGGAAACAATCGTTATAGAGTCATAAATGATTCATATTTTGATTGGGTGATCTCTGATGTAGACTGAGTGATCTCCAGGGGAGAGTGGGTGAGGAGTGCCGAGTGGGGCAGCATGCAATCGGCAGGTTCTAGGCAGGGTCCCAAGCACACACCCCACACACCAGACTTAATTTAAAACATGATTTGTTAGCTGGAATTTACAGTATATGACCTGGACCGGGCACATTAGACATAGGAGCTTGTTGTTTTTGAGGATGTTGTCATTTTTGCGGATAACCAGGGTGTAGCAGAGGGGAGTGTGAGTGACCGTAGGACAGTCCCTGTGGCTGTGTCGGTGTTCCCATCAGCGCCCGGTGTGGAAACTGCTAGGGGAAGAAAATAACACAGGTGGTTTAGTGTAACAACTTAGGGGATGGTGCTTTCTGCCTGGGCTGTTTTGTGAAACGTGTATCTACAGCCTGTGCAATGGCGAAAACTGCCCTTCAGCCTTGAGGCTGGGAAAACGAATCAGCCTAGGCTGTGCCAAAGCCTGTTTTAATAGCAGCAGCATACCCTTCAGCCCTCAGACTGTGTGGGAAAAAAGTACAGTTAGCAGGTAGTAGGTAGATTTTTCAATTGTAACAAAGCTCCTCACCAATGAAGCTAGGAAAAGTAAGGTAAACAGCCAGTGTGATGGCAAGGACTGTTACAGAAATATCAACGCTATTCTTCAGGCCTAAGACTGGAATTGTAGAGATAAAAATATAAGTGAAAACCTTCATCTTGGGGACGGTTTATTAATACTTTATTTCAATATGTGCCAGGCTTAGGCAATTATTGGGGAATTTTTCTGTCTCCTCCAAGTCCTTCCTGGTTTTATGTGGCCTAGAGCAGGGTGCTAATTGTCTCCTATGAGCTGCACATCGTTATCTTACGTATGGGGAAAACTTGGAAAAATGAGTCCCCAGGGAAAGTAGCACCCTTTGAGGAAACAATCACTTATGGCATCACAATATCTGTTCTTATTCTATGCCTGCTATTGGTTTTTCAATCACTATGTGCTGAATCTTATAGTTTTTTTCACTGTATTGGTACTTTAATTTGTTGTATTTCTTGTAACCTGCTGTGGTGTCATGCTGGTGAAGTTCTCTCCTATCTGCAGGATACACAGGGTTCAGGCTGGTGAATGGCTCTGACTCCTGCTCTGGCCGAGTGGAGTTGCAGTGGCTCTTCAGGGACTGGGGGACAGTGTGTGACCAGTACTGGGACCTGAGAGATGTCAGTGTTCTCTGCCAGCAGCTGGGCTGTGGGGAGGCTGTAGCAGCGCCAGGACAGGCCTGGTTTGGACAGGGCAGTGGACCAGTATGGGCTGATGTGTTTGAGTGCCAGGGCAATGAGAGCCGTCTCTCACACTGTGCTGTCTCTTCATGGGGGAGAGCAGGGTGCTCTCATGGACAGGACGCAGGAGTCATCTGCTCTGGTGAGAATCGTGTATTTAAAACACAGTGACACTCCCTCTGCTTACACACAGAAGCACACTGTTTTCATGATTGAATATCTGCTCTGTTACACACTCCCAGTTATGTAAGAGATGCAAAAATGAAAACACATATTCCTTAAAACGTGAGTGTGTTTTTAACATGTCATATCTATCTCAAATATTCCCTCAAGGTGTTATTTTCTTTCTGATGGATAGATGCACAAATACACTGAGGACTAAAGCTCAGTTGTATATTTATGTTGATATCAATGCTCTAAAAGATTAAAGAAAGTTCTGTACCTCAGTATCCCGTAATTAACATCTGACCTGCTTAATTGGTTTAATTAATAGAGCCCAATAAAACAGGAGCCTGAAAAGAAAGTGAGTCTCAGAAAGTCAAGGTTTACAGATGTTATGTGCAGTTGAGCCCCACACACCGCTGACATTCCACTGGTGAAACATCACTCCTGTGGACAGAAATGAGCTCCTTTCTTCTCTTTTACAGACTCAAATATGACCAGAGATTCACCTGGAGCAGGTAAAGAGAGAATGAGGACTGTCTTAATCACATCAGTGCTGTTTTATTTGTAGTTTCATTTCTGGTGTTAAATTGCGCCTCTCACACAAGGTTAACAGTCTGATTTCTCTCTCTCTGTTTGTTTCACAGACGTCCCTTCTTCAGCTCTTCCCTCTTCCAAAACACCAGGTATGAATTAGCCCCTGTTCTGTATCTCCAGGACTCTCAGTGTGTGCTGATGTCTCTGTTGCTCAGTGGAATCCCAGATAAGTCAGTGAGGCAACAGCTGTGTGTGTGCAGTTTTTTCTGTGTCACAAACACACTCGGGTCTTTGGGATCTACAGCAAACACATCTATCTGAATACTGCAATTTGACACTGGTGGAGCTATTGTCTCTATGCCCAACAGTGGGTCAGAAAAAATAACTTATCTGGTATACTGTTTATGAACAATGTGTAATATGTTAAACTTACTGTATATATTAAATATATATATAATAGAATAATATATATATACATATATACTGCTTATGAACAATCTGTTACAATAAGTGTATATATTAAATTAATCAAAAGTCAAGAAACACTGTACTTGAACTGTATCTGCTGTGCCTAGTGGGCCGAGATAATCTTCAACTTGTAACAGGAGGTCATGGTGATCTCTTAGAACTCCTGATCTCTGACCCCTGACCTCTAATTTTCTGGTCCTAGATCAGCTATCCCTTAGGCTGGTTGGGAGAGGAGATGATTGTGCTGGGAGGCTGGAGGTTTATCACAATGGCTCCTGGGGGACAGTGTGTGATGACTCCTGGGACCTGGCAGACTCTGAGGTGGTGTGCAGGCAGCTCCAGTGTGGGACGGCCCTCAGTGCCCCAGTGCCGGCCTCCTTTAGCCAGGGAACTGGTCCCATCTGGCTGGACGAGGTGGGCTGTCTGGGGAATGAGTCGTCCCTGGGGGAGTGTCCCTCAGCATGGTGGGGACAGCACGACTGTGGACACAAGGAGGATGTGAGAATCCTGTGTTCAGGTAGGGGAGATAATTAAAATTACAATGATTCAGATAATTTAATCCCACATTGTGGATATGGCTTACATCTAGAGTGCCTAGATATGTTTGACTTGTGAGGATGTGAGAATCTTGTGTTCAGTAAGTTAGTTAAGTAAAATAATCCAGTCTTAAATTCCACATTGTGGATATGGTTTGCATCTGGAGTGCTTAAATATATCTTGTTGAGGAAAAGACTGAGCTGTATGCAGAATTAATTTTAAAATAAATATTTATATTTATGATACAGTTGTGAATGCACATCCCAGCAAAAATAAATAAAGAGAGAAAGAAACTCAAGATAAATTCCCCTCCACTTTAATGGGGATATATTAATCTCAGTCCTCCAGTAAAATCTAGGGTCCAAACTTTAAACTTCTCACATCAATAAGACCTGTTGTCTGTTTGGGTGTATTTGTCTTGGCCATGATCTTTCATGATTTTCTGCTTCAAATGTTTCATTTTGATTTGTTCCAAGAATGGCTTCTGGTCAGATCCTGATGAACCACTTGGTGTTAAATGTCACCCTGAGCCTCGTTTTCTCCACTCACAGCGCTGCGCCACGCATTCTACTTTCATGCCTCAGTCTCTTAGTTGTGCTGCTGCTGAAAAGCCAAGCTGATCAGAATTACATTTTGGGTCAGAACCTGATCATGTAATGGGATTTTAAAGCTCTGTGTGATGCACTGTCCAGGTTCTGAATGAACAGAACCACACAGTCCTGTCACCTTCATGTCAACTATGTTATTGTACAGCTGTCCTTGTTTCATTACGTGAGTCAGTTATAACTAGATTATTACAGGAAATGAGACTGGTTGCTGTTCACATTGTTTGCTGGTTGTTTCTTACCAGTTCAGATTGAAACGTTGGGCTGTCTTGTCAGGGTTTGTTTCCTTTGACTTTCCCTGCTGTCTTGGCAGATCACACTCTCCTGAGGCTATCTGCAGGCTGTTCAGGACAAGCAGAGGTTTACTACAATGGCACCTGGGGGAGAATCTGTGCCAACAGCATGACAGACTTCACAGTTGCAGTGATCTGTAAACAGCTGGGCTGTGGAGACAAGGGCACCGTCAGAGAGACAAACTCCAGGCTGAGCCCTGATCCCAAATGGCTGGACTTTGTCTCCTGTCGCAAACACGACTCCACCCTGTGGCAGTGTCCCTCCTCCCCCTGGGGTCAGAATGACTGCACAGATCGGGAAGTTGCTGAGATCACCTGCTCAGGTACAGAGGGAAGAGTAATGCTCTGTGAATTAGTGTTTTGCCATTTTTAGAACAGACAAAAGCTTTAAACTGAATTCTTATTAATTTATCTCCAAACATGTATAAAATGAAATAATTATTATTAATCTTTGAAGGTCCTAGAAAAGAAGCTGACAGAAGCACTCCAGCCCCTCAGGAAGAGCAGCCACAGCAGCACTGCCCAGGTGAGTTCAGTGTGTAAAACAGTCAGAGACACTGCAGCCCTGAGCTGAGGAACAGTAACCATACAGCTCTCTTCTAGAGCCACTCAATACCTCACTGACCTCTACTACAGTCACTGAGCTGAAGACACTCAGTAAGCTCTCTGCTCTCGTCTACAGTCACAGATCTAATGACACTTGATAACCTTTCTGTTGACTTTCAGTCGCACTGGCTCTGCGCCTTGCTGGAGGCACTAACTGCTCTGGCCGGGTGGAGCTGCGGTACGAGGGCTCCTGGGGGACAGTCTGTGACGACTCCTGGGACCTGCAGGATGCCCAGGTGGTCTGCAGACAGCTGGGCTGTGGGGACGCAGTAAGTGCAGCAATAGAGGCCTCATTCGGACCAGGGAGTGGTGCCATCTGGCTGGACGAGGTGAACTGCACAGGCAGTGAGCTTCACCTGTGGGACTGCTGTCACTCTGGACTGAATCAGGGTGACTGTCGACACAAGGAGGATGCAGGTGTTACCTGTACAGGTGAGGATAGTCTTAGAACTGTAGATAAACAAGGTAGCAGATCAATGGAGAAGTTAGACTGATGTCACCCATACTCTATCACTGCTTAATATCTAACTGAACCAACTAAGATCACCAGTCACAAGATTTGGATGTTTTGTAATCATGTGTGTGTGAACAGCACTAGGCTTTAACTCTGAACAAGACACCATTCATCCAGCAATCCTAGATTTGACCTCAAGGAACAAATGTAAAGATTTTTTTTTATTAAGACCACTCTGGATTCAACTTGCTTTAAAACCAAAGACAAAATAATGACAGTTCTCCTATCTCTTTTACAGGTTTGTCAGAGACAACAGCCAGTCCAGCAACAGCTAAAGGTGAACAGAAATCTTCCTTGTCATTGATAACTCCTGTCTTTCTGTCTCTTCAGATTCCCAGTGTAGCTGTAGTGTCTCCTCTCCCCCCTCATGGTGAAGATCAGTGTCTCTTCAGATTCCCAGTGTTGTTGTAGTGTCTCCTCTCCTCCTTGAGTGTGAAGATCAGTGTCTCTTCAGATTCCCAGTGTTGTTGTAGTGTCTCCTCTCCTCTCTCAGAGTGAAGATCAGTGTCTCTTCAGATTCCCAGTGTAGCTGTAGTGTCTCCTCTCCTCCTTGAGTCTGAAGATCAGTGTCTCTTCAGATTCCCAGTGTTGTTGTAGTGTCTCCTCTCCTCTCTCAGAGATAAGATCAGTGTTTTCAGATTTCCAGTGTAGATCTTGTGCTAGTGTCCTCTCTTTCCACACTGATTTAGTGACAGTCCTGATGGGTTAGATTGGGAATCCTTAACTGTTCTTCATTGATCTTGGGTTCACCCTGAAGCCATGAGAGCCACATATCGGAACAGGAGGAGAACAGGACATGTGTCGAAGTGTATATGAGCCCAAGAGCACCTCTCCTGATCCCTGTTCATCCATTGTCTCCCCCTCTCTCAGGCAGAACCAGGACAACACCCCAGACACAGCCACTGGGAGGCCTGTCTGCCTCGCCCCTGGTCCTCCTGCTGCTGGGGGCTCTGCTCTTCGTGGTGCTGGCCCTGTTAGTGGGGCAGCTGATCCAGAACAGGAATCTGAGGAAAGGTAGGGAGGGAACTCTACATCCACATAGTGACCTCTAGTGGTCAGTTCTGTCACTCACATGGAACTGATATTTATATAATTACCTTGAGGAATAATTCAATTCAATTCAATTCAACTTTATTGTCATTAAACTTACACAGGTGCATAGTATAATGAAAAGTGTTTCTTATTAGTCACTCAGGTGCAGTATATAAATAGGACAGAAGATGAGACAATAGACAGTTACACAATAAGACAGTTACACAATAGCAATAATAGTAACATGTAATAACATAACATAAATAACATGTAATCAAGTAATCGAAAACTGTGCAAAATTCCGCAGAGAAAATGTAACAGGACAAAAACAGTGCAAGGTAATTCTTGGAACAGTGCAAAAAAACAGTGTGGGTAAAAGTAGTGTGGTTAATTAATATTGAATATTATTATGCCTGTTACAATTTTACCAGGCTATCGAGGGGACAGTACAATTTTGGCTTACGTGTGTGTGGTGGTGTAGGAGTACAGTCGTTGTGGGTACAGGAGGACGTTAGGAGAGATCATAATAAGGTGGAAGGGAGTGGGGGCGTCACCAACTTGACAGCTCTGAGGAAGAAGCTATTTTGGAGTCTAGTTGTGTGCGACTGGAGTGACCGGAACCCTTCTGCCAGATGGTAGGGGAACAAACAAGTTATGACCGGGGTGAGTGGGGTCAGACATAATTTTGGTGGCTTTTTTCAGACTCCTGGTGTTGTATATTTCCTGGATGGATGGTAAGGCACTGCCAACGATGTGTTGGGCAGTTTTGACCACCCGCTGTAGTGCCTTACGGTCGGATGCGGTGCAGTTGCCGTGCCAGACTGTGATGCAGGTCGTCAGTATGCTCTCCACCGTACATCTGTAGAAGTTGGTGAGGATCAGTGGATGTAGGTGTATTTTCTTCAGCCTTCTCAGGAAGTACAGCCGCTGTTGTGCCTTCTTGATGAGACTGGAGGTGTTCAGTGTCCATGTAAGGAGATGTGAACGCCTAGGAATTTGAAGTTATTCACCATCTCCACCGCAGACCCTTCTATGTAGATGGGGGAGTGAACTTTTCCTTGTCTTCTGAAGTCAACAATCAGTTCTTTGGTTTTGCTGATGTTGAGACATAGGTTGTTGGTTCGGCACCAGTCTGCGAGTTGTTTTATCTCCTCTCTGTAGGCAGCCTCATCGTTGTCAGTGATCAGGCCCACGACTGTGGTATTGTCAGCATACTTGGTGATGGTGTTTGTGCTGAACTTAGCAGTACAGTCGTGGGTGAACAGGGAGTAGAGCAGTGGGCTGAGCACACAGCCTTGAGGGGCACCGGCTGTGCCCTGGTAGAGACCTGGTAGAGAAAAACATTTAAAGTTTAAAAAAGATTATCAACAATTACAGATGGAGATATCAGGAAATTTGCAAATCCAGAAGCATAACATTTATGTGCTGTAATGTCCAAAGAAGGTTTAGTAGTCAATGTTTGATCTTGTACTCCTCTCCCTGCATGTTAACCCTGAGTGTCTATTTTCTCACACAGCCCTATCTAAGGGAGCACTCGCACCCTATCATGATGCCGTTTACGAGGAAATAGGGCACAAACTGGCCAGAGAGGGAACCTACAGCGCCCCCAGGAGAGGTGAGTGGAGAGAGTCTTCAGGAGTGATTAGTCTCCATCTTCTGAGGAAGATCTGAGGACTTAACACTTGTAGAAAATCTCACCATACTGGTTTTAAATCTGTAGAGTTTTCTTTCTCAACTGCTGTCAAAGTAAGTGAAGAAAAGCATCATAAACTGTGTTTCTGTTGACAACCTGGCTTCTCTCCCAGTAAGAGACAGTGCTGACTGACTGTAGGATTGTTTTTTCTCAACTGGTGTCAAAGTAACTGACACCACAGTTCACAGTTCCTGATCTGCCTTATACACACAAACTCTGAGATACTGTTCACACCCTGCCTTCTTCCACAGCCAGTGGAAGACAATGAGTCTGCTGTCTGACTGCAGGTAATATTGATCTGTCCTCCTGTTCACAGGGAGATTCCTCTCTGACGAGCTGCCCTCTGGATACGATGATGTGGAGGACAGTGAGGGAGACCCAGTACCAGGTGAGGGGAGATGGAGACAAGGGGCTCAGTGTGGGAGTGAGGAGGTCTTCAGTCCAGTACTCACTCTCACCTCAAACCAGGCTGACGTTTAGAGAACTTATGTAGAAAATCCTGAATTATATAAATATAACCACACGTGTTTCTTCAGTGTTGCCTCACACTAGCCTTATCTCAGTGTAGTGGTTTGATGGGTTTACTGAGACAAATATTAATTGTAGCAGTAATCACGAGGTTGTTCGTTGGGGCTTTTAGAAAATCAATCGTCAGAACAACTAACAACGCACACACACGGGTTCAATACACGGGATACATTTCTTAATATAAACTGTGCACCAAACATATACTAGTCTGCCTGGATACGAGCGGCAGACCTTACTGTGAGGGTTATCAATATACAAGGTATATAATCTCGAAGAGATGCAAACACAAAGAGATACGCAACAGAGAATATATGTCAATATATATCGCTCGGTTACCAAATCGCTAATCAGTGTTATTACCCACTGTTACTCTAAACTCGGAAGTAAATACATTACTCATGAATTAAATTGATAACAACTTGTGTTGAGGTACAATTGAATTCTCGAGATGCAATGTAGAACATGGGGTTTACTTATCCACTGTGTATGGATTTGGAATTCCCGGCACGAACACCAAACCAGCTGACAGGCTCTGTTGCAGCCTCTGTTCCAGCGGTTGTCCAATGGGCGTTGTGTCGGCGTCCTCTGGCTACCGGCCAACCACTCAAGGTGCAGCTCGGAGTAGGACGGGCGGAGGAATCTGACTGCGGCGCGCAGGGCAGTCGTTGCTCCGAGGGGATCTACCAGCAGTCCGGCTGGCTAGTAGAAAGTCTCTATGCACAGAGTGTGACTGCGAGTCCTCACAAGTCACTCTTTTGCCTGGGAAGAAGCTGGTTCGTTCCCGGTCCAGCGCTGCTTCTGAATAAGCTATTCAGGTTGTCGACGAGGGTCCAACTGTAGGCTGCCGTTGATCAAGCGCAGCATTCACATTGGTAGAATTCTGAGTACGTACGGGATCCTCGGCCTCGCGCTTAGAACAAAGTCCAAGTCCTTTTGCAGACAACAGCAGTTGTCACGTGATTGTCTCTGAGGATGCGCGAAAATGGCCAAGGAGAGCTCCGATCTGAGCTTGTGCTACCTTTTTGATCAAGACCCAGATGTGTGCTGATTGGTTGAGAGTTTGGCGGGCATTGGAGACCCACGTGGTATTACCACGCCCTGCCAGTCCCTGATTGGTTGGTCAAGGTGAGATATAAGTCACTTACTCTTGACACTTAGGAATGCAGTCCAGATGTCCATTCGGCACTCCCTAGACTGATAGGCGCCAATGGTTGACCATTGATCATGATAGCCAGGCTTAGCTAATTGCATCCCCGTCTGGGAGCTTGTTTCTTATCAAAAGAAAACATCTTAAATCAGCCTGCATGAATTATTTCTCTGTGGCTGCACCACAGAGATGGAGGGTGAGATGGGGCCTACTTTAGGAGCATACCAACGCTTAATTCTGTCTTATTAACAAGCATTGCCGCTACATCAGCAAATCATAGATGCCGAGCAAAACTAGACCTGGTCAATACTGGGGTGCTCTCATTGGTTTTGATAGAAAAGGAGACTGCGGAACAGCATGCTGTAAAAATGGCCTTTCAGATCAGATTAATCAGCGACCCTAGAGTTTTGGCTTAACTATACACCACAAAACATTTAAAATCACACTTTCCAATTACTTTGCAGCTCTATGGTCAAAGTAAGTCTGAGTCCTGAAGTGTAAATTCTCTGTCTCTCTGTGTGGTTCAGGAGACTCGATTACCTCTCTGAAAGAAGAGATCCCAGAGTACTATGATGATGCTGTAACTGTACCTCAGAGTCCAGATGCCTTGTCAGGTGGGTTATTTCAGTCCAATCACATGGGGAAACTCTGCACCAATAAACACAACATAAACATACAGCACGCAATTACAAATTTGCTAACAAGGTGTTTTAGACACCTACATCCTAAACACCCAGAAAATCCTCAAACTGCTACCAAGTATTCAGCTTTTACAGAACACCTACATAAAAGAAAGAGATAAACCAAACCTTCTAAACCAAAGACATTACAACCTACAGTTAAATCTCTCTCTTTGTGAACCCAATTGCTACAAAATAAATGGGAACCTATCTCCCTGTTCTAAAGATGCTCCCACTAACCAGGAGAGGCACTTTTTTACTAAGGGATTATATAAAAAAGAAATAAAAGTTTCTAAAAACAACAGAAAGGCAAGTTCTCTTTATGAGGTTCAAAGACTAAACTCCAGTCCGGTCTTTCCAGTTGATCTGGACAATTAGTAGAAGCAAGAAGTAGCTCTCGCCTTCTATCATTGACAGTTGATTGACAATCATTTAACCAGAACTTTATGGTTGCTTTGATCTCTGAATCTCACACCTCAGCATCTCAGCAAACATCTCCTTGCTTTGCAGCCCCTAGCCATGTACTGTAATTGGAATTGGAATTGATGACATTACCCAGGTGTACCTAGATTTTTTAAAACACTTACATAGTCACAATAGTGTAGTGAATGGGGATTTTAATTTTCTGTAACAATCAGAAATTATAGCAGTATATTTTGAGAGTACTTGTAGACTTTTAGGAACTAATCACTAACTAACACAACACAACACAACACAACACAAGAGACAACCTGGCTGTTATTTACATTCCCTTCAAATCAAAAGGTTAAGATAGATACTTTATTGATCCCATGAGAAGAAATTGCATCTATCTATCTAAGACTCCTTGTCCTGCCTTCAGGAGCTGCTCAATTTAAAACACAGCATCCCACAGCACTAGAGACACCCCAATATTCACTTTATACTGCACCTCAAACCATAGGTATTTTATAGCACCCAGATTGACCAGTACAGAGCACTAGATACAGTAAAACATCTTCATATTTGAAAGAAATGTGAGTGTTTTGCACATTTCAAGCTACAACAAGTAAACATTTGAGTACCTAAGTCAATATCACCTGGAATGATAAATAATGACCAACATCGGCAACTTCCAAGAAAATCATTTTCACTCATTGAATTTGATCTTCATACTCACCTTGCATTCTCAGCTATAATACTTCAAAATTACACTGCAGATTTGGTGGAAAACTTCACAAATCTGTACAATTGTATTTTAATATCTTGGTATGTACTTTCATTTTAACCATAAATGCTGTTCAGTATATTGTACTTTTGTTGTACTTTTTAAAACATTTTACCTGAGGACGCAAGGGGACTGTTATATCTTGTGATACATGCAAGACATCAGTAAAAGAAGGTGAAATTTTAATAAAATTGGTGATTAAAAGAAAACCACAACTTGTATGATATTATCCCTCGATATCGAAGACCAATTGAAGGATTTGAAGAAACTATCAAAGAAACAGCAGCAATAGCAGATGATTTGGGTTTTGAACCAATGATTACACCTCAATAATCAATTCGTCCTCAAAAAATGAAGAGACAGGCATGTTTTGAGCCTCATAATGATCCTCTTCTGGATCCACAAGAAATGTGTTTTGGATGTACTTATAACTTCCATCGAAGAGAGATCTCATCAGTTGCATACAATTGAAACTTGACTTTTTGGATGGTATTGAAAATATTTTTAAAAAATAAAATAAACAATTTTCCAACGAAGATCTTGTATTGCCAGGATCTATTCTTAGCGTTTGGTAGTGATAACACTCCTGATATTGATGGAGTAGAAACGTACGATGCGTTGACAGGATTTCTGAAGCGAGAAGTCCTAGAATGCCGCCTATAAATGAGCTAGGATTCATACCAAGAAATACTTTTTGTTTTCCACCCAGAAGGCTGCTATTGCATTACCAGTTTTGGTAGCTTCTGGGCGCGATTTTCCAAAACCGAAACTAATAACAAAGTTATTTAAGATGCACAAGTTATTTGGACATTTACCATGTCCAAAAATTGTAAATCGAGACTAGTATTACTACAGAAGAAAATATTTAACTGAAATATTAATAAGACTATGTAAGTATAAAAAGTAGAACAATTCAATTGATATAACTTATTTTTTATTCTTATTAGAAATGGGCTCACACACCGGAAGACACTAACGTTTATCTTCGTTAGAGTGTGTGAATAACAGTTTAATTTTGTTAAAATGCAATAAATCGTCTATCAGCAGTAAGAAATTATTAAGAAAGTAAGAAATTGTTTTATTTCACAAACTGTAAGAGAGTTTACAGTTCGTATCCTTCGCTTTGTCTTAACTTAAGCGTTCAGGATCCAAGCCCGTGTGCAGACGGTTGTGTTTCTTGAATCTCTTGTAATCATCAAAAGTCGTTGTTTAGTCCTTCAGTACTTTCTCGAGTTGTCCAATGGATATTTTATACAGTCCATACTTTTCATGCTCTTTTGAATTTTCCTTCACATACGGAAAAAGTTCAAAGTGTCCTTATGGCTGTGCTCCACATCTACACGAGAGCACCTGTAACAGTACAGGACACGCAGTGAGGAGTTCGCACAGCTTTCAGTTTAGTGCGGAGTCCAGAGGGAGGACTCGCTCGCTGAATGATCTCTCAAGAAATCCAAGGTGAGATTTAACAGGTGATTTCTTCAACAGCCACGACAAGTGTGGAGACGTTCTCTGGATTTCCTGAATATGACGTTAAATTTGTTCAAATCATTTGTTGTAGTTAACAGAACTAAATGCTTTGGAGGTACATCTAAAACAGCAGAGCAACACTGTAGCACTTCGTGTGTGACTGAACTTAATTGTGTAAACCTGTCTCTCTATGAACACCGACAAAGAGTTCTCACTCAACAGAAGATTGCGATGTGAGCACAATAATATAAAACACGTGGAGATGCCAGGGATTGAACCCGGGACCTCATACATGCGAAGCATGCGCTCTACCACTGAGCTACATCCCCAGCGGTGTGTGCTCATGGAGAATGCCTGCAATTTCCCACTTTCGTGTTTCCTCTACTACAGAGTAAATTCATGGGAATGAAGAAATAAGGAAGAAAAAATAATTGCATTGAAGCTTCCAGAGACTGGGCAAAAACGAATCAGTTATTTTTATATCCAGTCACACGGGCGACGGTGGTTAATTCCTCGACGGGGGAGTGCTTTTTTACCTCCTTACTCTACTGTGTTTCAATTCTGTTTTCTTTGAAAGCTTTTTGCATCTTTTAAGTGCTCTCGGTTAAACTACGCATAGAACAACAGCAGTACTGATGATTTTCATGGACCGATGCACACTTCTTCTGTACAACTCCAGTGATAAAGCCCTGTCTGTAAATATTGTAGAAGAACGAAAAAGGGCGAAACAACGCTCCAACCACAGGAATGGTAACCGGAAGGATCGTGTTCTTATTTAATATGTCATTTTGAGATGCCTTGTCAACGCAGACAGGCGTTAGAGCTGAACAAATAATGTATAGTGGTGGTTGTAAACATGGAACATGTTATTTCTATACCAGGAAGAAAGGAGCAGACTCTTAAACTCTTTAACTCTTAAGTTAAAAGAGACAAAAACGACACCTAATCACAGCTAACATTAATTAAAATGACATCACAACAAAAGAGCGGAGCCTTGAGTGAATCAAATTCGTTTTCATTGAATGTCTGTGTTTTCATCACTTTTGGGTAAAGTTAGCTTGAAGTTCGAAAACGATTTTGGCACGCCTGTAGCGTTTTTATGAAACAATTGCTTTGTATATACAACTGCTCTGTGTATAAAGTACATTGTGAATATTCTCACAGCCTTCAGTTTGTCTTTTTATCCCACGCACGAATATTCTTGTGTCCATATCACATATTATATAACACAGAACGCCTTCAAACCAAATGCATTTTAAAGACCACGACTTTGAAAATTTTCACAACCCCTCCATAAACATATCAGTGAGCTAATTATCCTTTTCTGACAGTCGGGGTTTTGATTGGAACACTGGGGGACCGCTGTATACATACATACATTCACAACGCAGAAATACTGCTCAATAGAGTTTCATGCGAAAAACCCATATATGACCATAGGAAGCAGAACAGCAGTTTCCAATTACCCAGACTGTCAGCACGGGAATAAAGCTTTGTTTTATTTCTGAAACCCTTTCTTTATTTCCTGTTTTCATTCTGCAGGAAAATTCCTATTCTTTACTCAACAGCTTTTTAAAAACAGCACCCATGATGTGCAAATCGTGATGTCCATGATTGTTTACACAGAAGACTGGCAGAGCTTTGGGTTGTGAATCTCTTTTTCTCATGGTTTTATTGAATGTGGCACTGTGCACTAGGATAGGGGGATGCTGTTCACAAGCCAATAGCATTTAAACCACAGCACCCACAATGCTGCAAGTAAGTGTTTTACACACTAAGCAGGTCCTCTGACCTTTCCCAGCCTTGCTTTGGGTTGTGAAACCTCTTTCAGTTTTTGTTATGATTTTTTCAATACGGCACCTATTAGACACGCAATAGCATTTGAAGCACAACATTCACAATGCTGCAACCAAGTGTTTTACACACCATACAGCTCCCCTCACCTTATACAACCTTGCTTTGGGTTGTGAAAGTGTTCTTTCTTTTTTTATGATTTTTTTTAATATAACACTACAGGTAATATACTGGAATAGGGGGGTCTTCTTAATACATGGGGTACACGGGTATAGCGCCTTAAAAGGTGGCTTCTCAAAGCTCTTTACAGAATGACAACAACAATAAATAAAAATACACAAGATAAAACACAATTACAATATATAGAGGAGACCGTGGATGGTGGTACTAAGAAAAGCAGAGGGGTGAAGAATGGAACCAGTTCAGTAAAGGCTTTTCTAAAGAAGAGGGTTTTGAGTCTGGATTTGAAGTAGTTTAGAGAAGGTGACTCTGTGATATCCTTGGGGAGAGAGTTCCAGGGCTTGGGGCATAACAGGAGAAAGCCCTGTCACCCACAGAGTGTAGAGGGGCTTGGGGAACAGTTAGGAGAGCAGAATTAGAAGAGAGAAGGTTGCGAGGTGGGGAGTAGGGCGATAATAGTTCAGACAGGTAATGAGGTGCCAAGCCATGCAGAGCCTTATAGGTGAGCATGAGAAATTTCATGTGCATTTTTTCCCCTCTGTAACAAGAAACATGTGCACTCTGAATTGAGTAGGTGTCAAATTTGTAAACCTGAAATTATTTTTTGGTCATATAGTCATTAAGATCCAAAAGACTTGGACAGAGATTCAACGAGCCCAGGCATAGAGACTGAGTGTCAAGCGAGCAGGAGCGGTGAGGAAGGAGACTGCGAGAGCATAGATATAGATATATCTAGATATCTAGATATAGATACTTTACACAAAGTACAGACAGTGCATCAAGACAATATACTGTACAAACAGTAGACAACGTACAAGTAAACAATGCAGACATGTAAACAGTGACTGCAGACGTGCGGAATAAATAAGAAATTGAGATAGATGTTTCTATGAAATTAACGGTATTCGAAATGTTGCAAAAAGAAAAGCGATTTGTTTTGTAAAAAAATGAGAGATGATTTTTACTTTATACAGGAAAGGCATGTGCGTCAAGTTGATCTTTTTGGATTGCACCATTTGAAAATATAAATTGGAAGTTAGTTTGGACAACTCCTGTTGGATATTGTATTACAAATAAAGTTAAAAAGATATTATTTAAAATTGTTCATAGGTTTTATCCAGTTAAATAAGTACTCTCTAAAGTACTTATTTAAGCATGAGCAGGATGATTTGTGCATTTTTTGTCGAGCTGAAAGGGAACCTTTGGTACATTTAGTTGTAAGGTGTGTGTTTGTGAAGTTGTTTTGGACGGACTTGCAGAATTTTGTTTGTAGGCATTTAAAGGTGTTTTTTTTAGGTTTAAGGACTTTGATATTGTACGGTGTAAGATACCTTTTTTAAAAAAGCATTTATTTATAGCAAATTTATTAGTCATTCTTAGTAAATTTTACATTCATAAAATCAAAATGGTCCAGTAATACTCCCCTTTTTAGTACTTTTCAGATTGAGTTGAAATATTATTTAAACGTTCGTGTTTTTATTTCTTTTATCCATTTCTGCTCCTGTAGTTGTATTTGTTAATTATTTACACATTTAATAAAAATAATAAAAAAATGTCGGCCGTATACGTTACACTATAATATAACGCAAACATCTATTCTGGACTATTTTTTTTCAGATTATTATTATTCGACTAATATTTTTGTGGTTCATAGCAACGGTCACTAAGGAAGTTCATCTGATAACCCGGAAATCCTCTGTTTGACCACGTTTCACTTTCTGTGTTCAAACCCACGTGTTTACAGCCACTGCAGCTGCAGGAATTTTTTTTGTTTTTCAGATCAACTCTGAAAAAAATGGAGAATTTGTTGCTTAATCTGGAAACTGAGGCGTACTCTTTCATGGAGATTGTGCTTAAATCGATCGTGCACGAAGTTTCGGAAGTTTTCCGAAACCGGACAGATGATTCCGAGAAGACCGGGGTAAAGTTAGCTTGAAGTTCGAAAACGATTTTGGCACGCCTGTAGCGTTTACACGAAACCTCTTAGAATCGCGAGAATACTTGCTTTGTGTATAAAATACATTGTGAATGCTTTCTCAGCCTTTACTTTTTCATTTTTATGACATTTTGTTGACCAAGCACGAATATTCTTTTGTCCATATCTTCGCAATGGAAGCACAGAACGCCTTCAAACCAAATGCATTTTAAAGACCACAACATGTGGATATTTCCACAGCCTCTACATCAAAGTGTCAGTGAGCTAATTATCTTTTTTTAAACCTCCGGTTTTTCATCGATGCATAATTACGCAAGAACTGGAACCCGGGGGACCGCTGTGTGCACACGTTCACAACACGAGAAATACTGTTCAATACGGCTTCGTGCGAAAAACCCGTATATGACCATAGGAAGCAGAACAGCGCAGTCTCCCATTACCCAGACTGGAAGCACGGGAATAAAGCTTTGTTTGATTTCTGAAACCCTTCCTTTACGCCCTGTTTTCATTCAGGTAAGCAAACAATAAAAATAGTTGTTAAAATCCAAACACACATAATGAGATCACTCTCTGTCAGTGAACAGTATTCTGAACAGTATTTCTCGCGTTGTGAACGTGTGCACACAGCGGTCCCCCGGGTTCCAGTTCGTGCGTAATTACGCATCGATGAAAAACCAGAGGTTTAAAAAAAGATAATTAGCTCACTGATAGTTTGATGTAAAGGCTGTGGAAATATCCACAAGTCGTGGTCTTTAAAATGCTTTTGGTTTGAAGGCGTTCTGTGCTTCCATTGCGGAGATATGGACAAAAGAATATTCGTGCTTGGTCAAAAAAATGTCATAAAACCGAAAAAGTAAAGGCTGAGAAATCATCCACAATGTATTTTATACACAAAGCAAGTGTTTTTGTAACTCTAAGAGATTTCGTGAAAGCGCTACAGGCGTGCCAAAATCGTTTTCGAACTTCAAGCTAACTTTACCCCGGTAAATTGTGTTCGTCCAGTCGTATCAATCGTTCTAAAGTTACGGAAAATCGGATGCGACTGGTGCAATCAGTACTCATTTTTTCAGGATAGTCAAGCGGTTTAAAACAGTAAATTCACAGCTTCGTGTCTTTTAAGATTTGTGTTTCGATCTCCAAATAGAGGCACGGGTTCAAATCCCACTCCCGACAATCAGGCGTTTTACCCTGTCTTTTTTACCTGCCTTTACACTGTTTCAGTCTTGTTGTGCTCGCTGACAATCACAGTACGAGGAAAACGGAGAAACTGCTTAGCAAAAACATAACGGACAGAAAAAAGCTTTGTAAACACGTGAATGTGATTAGCAGCAGTAAGGTATGCATTCAAATGTTTAAGGCTTATTTATAACAGCAGCAGAAGAAAGGTGCAGCACAATGCAATTTGTGAGAATTCACGGGTTTTTATGCTGCTTGGACTTCTTTCAAGTCTATGAACTGACCCCCGTTTTATTTTCATTTTCAAACTTCAGAACCGAATAACAAAAAGGTTTCATGTGTGACAGCATTCCGTTGCAAATACCGTTTCCACGATGTATTCAGCGACGGGAATGAAATGTTTTAGTGCTGGCTCAAATGCGAGGAATTTCAGAAAAACCTGGAAAAGCAACGCCTGCAGTAAATGACAAATCTAAAGCGTGTAGTCAGCATGAACAGAACAACGCAATGCTCTGTAAAAACGATCTGAAGCCGCAATAACTCTTTTATCTCGGGCAGTTCATTCCGATACGATGTTTCCGCAGAATAAATGAAATGCCGAACTCCAAACATGTTGTTGCCATTATTGTTACTCCTGCTGCTGTAGTTTTAAGCTTTAATCAGTGGGTATGTAATGTTGTAAAAGGGCTGGACTACTTTGTTCAGTCCAAATTCCACTATGTGAATTTATGTTTTTTTAATATAAGCATTAACAATACAATGCGTGCTCAAAAACCGTTACTTATTAGCTTAAGAAGCGGCAGTGTTTTGACAAAGTGTGGTATTCGAACAGAAAATGCTGAAGTGTTTAATACTTGCTTGTGAGCAGATCTCCCTCGATTTAGACAAACTCTTGTTCGGCCGATGATTTCAGATCAAAATCTGAATCAAATGGAAAGAAAGCTGAATTACGCTGGGTACTGGGTATCACTGTTACGCCATCAGGTCATGCTAGGAGGATTGGGGGGGGATCAAATTGACACAGAGGGACCCAATGTGGGGGCTGAACCCACAGTTCTGAGATTAAGAGATTCTTGCTCTATGGACTGCGCCTATATAACTCTTGTGCTACAGCAGTAATGCTTCTGGGTGTGGATGAACATGACATAATAGACTGACAGCAGGAACACGTGGCCCACAGGCAGTGACAGTATCGCTATATTTGGCTGCAGTATATTGTGTTAAGAGCAGCAATAACTTTCCTGCAGAGATGGGAGTGCCTTTAATACAGCTCTTTCAATCAGACAGAGTAACAGGAACTGACCTAAAGTTTCGGCTGTGGATCCGTCTCCACATAGGGGAAAGAGACAGTAAAATAGCGATGAAGAAACAGAAAGATTTGTGCTCGCTGCAAAGTAGCAAAGAGGTGGTCAGACACATAAAATAGCTTGGTGATAATTTGCAGCGACAGTTTTATGTTATTTAGTACACGGATTTCTCTTCATGTTCCTTAAGATGTGTAATTTGTATGTTGGTTGTATGAGAACATGTTCTTCTAAAGTCCTGTCAATTGACAGTGGAGAGCTTGCTGGTGCAGTCGAACAAATCTGTGTTATATTTTTAAAATAGATTAGCTAATGAGCAACGAAAGTATAAATGAATTCTCCCACCCTCCATTCGAAGATAAAACTCCATGTGCGAGTCTAAGTTTCCTTTAAGCTACTGATGTTCGTCATTATTGGACATTCCCGGTGATATTGACTAAGGAGCTCAATTTTTACTTGTTGTAGTTCAACATGTGTAAAACATTCGTATCCCCTGCAAATATCGGCAAGGTCAGTGATATTCTCAACAATTTGTGCCATTGCAATTCGTGCAATTCATGCCATACTTTTTCGAAATGTATTCTGACATGCCAGGATCATATTTAAAAAACTGGTGCCTTAAAATTTCTTGCACTTCAGGATTTTGATAGTCTGTTACATTGTCTTTCACACGTCGGTGTCAGAACTGTGAGACATTTTCATAATCGGGGGGAAGGCCGTAGTAATAAGCAGAAAGTGCAATCAACTTTTCTCAGTGTAAGTCCGTGTTGTGGTGAGTTTTTAAAATTGGTTTGCCATTTTCTGAAATATATTCCATACAAAAATATAATTTGGACAGTCGCTATTTATTTGGATATTCCCTTTCAGTGAAGATGTCTACAGTATTCCAGCCGGATTAGTACTGATCGAAGAGAGCCATCTACAGGCGACATAACATCACAGCAGCACCATTTAAGGTGGAACGAAAAACACGCATAAGAAGCTGGCGAATAAGAAGCCAATTTAAGCCTCGTAGCAGACCCTGGGAGGTACGCTCAAAATAATCATCTTTCCCAGTACTTCAGAGTCATATTTAGATCGCTTTACTGCATGTCATTTGATTGGTGGGAGATGTGAAGCCATCGAACCTGTACTGCGCTTTCACATTGAAATTGAAGCCATTTCTCATGCTTTCTCTCAGTGTCCGGGCTGCAATTGCGTGTAAAGGAAGCGACTTGAAAATGAAACGTGTAAATCACCTTACAGAGGGTCTTCACGACGGGGTGCGTCAGCTAGTTCTCCATTATTGTCAGTTTACTGGACTTCTGAAGAAACCTATCTACAACGAAGATACAAACTGCACGGTTTAAGGCACATGAAGAGAAAGCTGTTTGCTGATTGACTCAAAAAATGTCGATACAAATAATCTGCCAGTCTGATTTACTTGTCCGACCACCTCCCTCCGTCCCCCTTTGCTGTTAGCACAATTCTTTCAGTTTCTTTTCTTGTATTCTCCTTGCTATTTTAGTGTTCCCCATGTATAGATGGATCCACAACCGAAACCGTTTTCACCCTGTGTTTTTGCAGCGTCAGTCTGTATGAGGAGCATATCTTGTACATCTCCTGTGGCGCAATCGGCCAGCGCATGGTACTTATACAGCAGTACA
Organism: Lepisosteus oculatus; assembly: GCF_040954835.1. Classification (NCBI taxonomy): domain Eukaryota; kingdom Metazoa; phylum Chordata; class Actinopteri; order Semionotiformes; family Lepisosteidae; genus Lepisosteus; species Lepisosteus oculatus. The sequence goes on along the minus strand of NC_090709.1, from coordinate 19,224,440 downwards.
CAGCGGAGTTGTGAGTTCGAGCCTCACCTGGATCAGTGTCTTTAGCTACTGAAAGCAACTGTCAAGTTCAGATACTATTAGGTATCTGATGGAGATAAATTAACATCAAACGAAGAAGTAAAGGTTTACTTCGAGTCACAATCAAATAAGGCTCCACAGCTGAAACATTGTGTTTCCTTCTCTTTTCAGCATGGAATAAACCTTGACTTTTTCCTTTGAAGCCCATGCATGCTGACGCAGCTCCCTACTTAAATTACCATCAGCTGTGTACCTCCAGCTGACCTGTACACAAATATATGAGAGAGGTCTACTGAGACGAGAGGAGCACTGAAGACTTGAAAAAGCTCTCGCATTAGGCTCTGTGTTTTTGTTGTTCCCCAGATTTGTTTTTAATGTTCTTTTTCTTTTGAAGTTGTTGCGTTTGTTTGTTTTTTTCGTAGTTGTTAGACTACTACAGGGATTTACCTAGGTTCCTGGAAGACTTCTTGTTTTATGTTTGTTGTGTTTTCGGGTTACAACAATTTTTTTCTATTGATAGGACCCCACGCATTACTATGGGTGTAGTTAACTTTAGTTCTTACATTGTACCTGAAATTACCACATAAACTACTACTCTGTTTCCCTTTTTTTAAAAGGCACAAGTGAAGTTTGTTTTTCCTTGCTGCTGATTGGTAGCTACAATGGGTCAATTGCAATAACTTATATACAGTACAATAACCTTCACTGAAATGTGTCAGCAACTCTGTACTAAATCTGTTCTCAATTGCAACAAACCTAAAATAACAGCTGCTGCCTGTTAGATGTTACTGCATTAGGAGTCTAGCTTAAACCACCTCTTCATAGGTTTTAAGCAACTCAGTAGCGGACTAAGCAGAACAATTGATCACATTAGAACTGTCTTGAATGTAATGGAAATAATGTACTCATTAAGTAACAAGGTTATGCACCACTTGCTTGAAAATTATTATTATATTTAACTAAAATTGCTTTCCAGACACCACAAATATTCACAATGAATGTTATCATTACACGTATTTATACTTGCATTACACGTATTTACATTAATACTTACATTACACGTATTTATTAATAAAAGTGTTATTAATACTTAACTTCCATGTATATCTTTATTAGTAGCTGTATTACAAGTAATGCATATACAGTCTTTATTATAGTTAGTTTTCAGTTATCCTGGGGAGGGAAGAGAATGGAAATTAAGGAAATAAAAATTTAAAGGGCTTTTAAGTCTTCAATGTGTCATAGCTGTGTGTTGTCATATCTGGGTGTTAATTTAGTATATTTGTTGCATTAGTTATTGTGATTTGACACTAAACTTGTGTTTCTCAGGAGAAAGCAGTAAGATTTTTTTTTTGAGGGTACAGAAAATTGTATTGTACGGCCAAATGTAAGGTTACGTTAAGAAAGCATTATTGTTACCTTTTGCAACGTTATTTATTTAAGACGGTTCTTCGGAATAGTGTCCCTTACGTATCTGTGACTGTGGTCCAACAATAACGGTGCTGAAATAGCCGGAATGTGTGGGAAGAAGATGGAGATGGAACAGGAGGCTTATTCAGTCGATAGAAAGGTTGTGTAGGACTGAACACACTACGGTTATGGTACTGGGTTTAAGAACATTACGATCCTACAGTCTCCTGATCCATAATCAGATGCGTTATCCAGTGCGCCACTGGCCCTTGTACCGCTTTCCTCAAGTGCACCACTGTGAGCTTGCGCCGCTACAATAATACATCGCCCCAGTCCAAATTTTCTCAATTAGGTGCACGTTTTCTATGTGTATTTAGTTAATAAGTCTTTCATTTTGTCTGTTTTAAAAATTGCATCTCTTTAAAACAGACAAACGAGTTTATGTGTTGTGCTGAAATTCACACATGAGGGCATTCAAACGAAAGAAATCACAGAAAAGATATCGCGCTTAAAAAGAAATCAGAGTGGAGACGCTGGTGATAGAAAACAGAGCTTCATACGATGCATGAGATGCTTTACCTCTGAACTAAACTTGGCTCTTTAATCGTGTTAGGAAGAGTGTATAGTCAACAGTGTACATTTTAAAAATCAAAGCAAGATAATGAGACACGAATTGAATTTGGAACACGAGCCTCTCCTTCATTGTTTAATGAGCTTTTGATGAACATCTAAGTGAAAGACAAATTCACTATTTTCACTTTGTGATTAAAAAACACTTTTATCACACGTTAAGCACTCCTGATGGTGTCGAATAGTTCTCTTTTCTACCCTCATCATTTTTGAGGATCCCCAGCTAAAATATCTTTTTAAACTACAACAAAATTGCAATATTTTAAATACTATTTAAGTTTACATAGTCACATTCCCAGTGATATTGACTTAGGCGCTCAACTATTAACTTCTTGTAGTTTGACTTTAGCCAAAAGTTTGAAATCTCTGCAACTATCAGGATGCTTAAGGACATCCAAAGAAACCCCATCACATTTAGGGGAGACGGTGTTGAGGTCCGATTAATTTGAAATGCGTCTCTGGGGACTTTTGATTTACCAACGTTATGTTTAACTGAAGGATATGCAGACTGACCGTGCCATAAAAACTAACGCACATCACCTTTTTTCTACATTCACAGGTTTTTGGCTAAAGACAAAAAAATCGTTTTTGTTTCCTTGCCAGCTGGCAGTAATTCCTCTGCACTGACAAAACAGATGAGTATTTTATCTTTCGCAATTTGTATGGATTTTTTTAAAAACAAGTTGTTCCAAAAATTAAATGAACACTTCCATTAAATTAAATGTAGAAGCATGTTGCTTTCCATAATGATAAACTGTGTGGCAAGACAGGCACCACTGAGACTCAACCCCAGGATCTCCTGTTTACTAGGCAGGCACTTTAACCAACTAAGCCACAGCATTCTCTCATCCTAGTGTTAATCCCGCATCAGCAGGGTCAGCTTGTCAGCACGCCTGTCTCCATTTGGTGGTTTGAGCTGACGTTGCCATGACGTTGCCATTAAATGCGACCGAGAATACTCCAACCGGCGCGCCGCTACGCCTGCCGTCGGAGAACTAAGCCATGGCACTGGCATCAGATATCCCTTTTACAGCCACTTGGACACATCTCAATTGCTCTGAGACACCTGCATTCAGTGTGCGCTGAGCCTGCTCGCTGAGCAAGTGACGAGAAATGGCTTATGTCCAAGGAGTTCAATATGCTTTTTATGTTCAATGGGGTGTCCACTACAGCTAACACTGAAGTGCAGCACAGGCTCTGTGGTTTGACATCTCACAAGGTAAATGTTGAAATTGTAGGTGGAAGAGGAAAATTACCCTTGAGTATGGGGAAAGAGGCAACTCATGTCCGGAGGGGGCTGAAGTGTGTATGGAGGTGGCCTAGTGGTTAAGGCAATCTCCTCTTAATACATGATACTCTGCACAAGTAGGTTTGAACCCCATTCTCCTCGAGGAAGGGCTTTGACACATTTTGACCTTTTTAAACTTGGTGTGCTTTCGTTTTGTTTCTTCGCTCCTGTACTACAGCAGTAATATTTCTATAGGTGTATGATCATGGTAAGCTGACAGCAGGAACACGTGGCCCACAAGCAGTGACAATATCAGAGGTGTCTGCAGTGTGTTGGTTTGTAAGCAACGATAAAATAACTTGACATGGAAGCAGGTGTGCCTGCATTAATACAGCTCCATCGAGAGGAAAAAGTAACACAAGAACCGACATAAATTCAACAGCACGTTTCTGCAGCTGAAAACGGAACCTACTCCACGTGATGATTGAGCTCACAACCTCGGTATAACTCCACTATAAAAGCACCACAACCTGACCAATTGCGCTACTGGAGCAGCACAGCACAGTAGCACATTTTCCTCAGTGCACTCAAACAGTGCTTCTTCCCTAGCCTACCAGCTTCAAGACTTTTTTAAATTGATCAAAGATTCATTGGAAAAGGTTTGTTGATGGGTCAGGTGGGAATCACACCCAGATTCACTGCTTGCAAGGCAGCTATGTTCATCATTATACCCAGGACTGGCGCCAGGGGAATGATCTGTAGGGGGGGTCTGAAATCCTGAGGGGGGTAGTGATATTTCGGTTTAAACGGAGCCATTGCAACCATCCAAGTGAATTCTCGCAAGCATGCCACTGATTAGTATTTCATGTTAGAAGATAACGACAAGCAATCTGGTATTTAGTGATGAAGAACAGTTCCACGTTCATCAGAACTCACGTGATTATTTTTGCCTGGAGCATCAACCATATGTGTTCATTTTTGCAACAACATCAACGGTAACGAGGTTCTGAATCATTAAGAAATCATTGTAAAACCAACAGAAAGTACAAACTTCTATAACTACAGTCCTAGTTATATAACGATTGTAAGTATAAGGATAAACTACTGCAAGGCATTGGTCCACCTGAGCAAATAAGGTCATAATAATGTTGACACCCCAAAACATAGACACTATGTAACGTGCTGTTCCTGGACAGATAGCCCTCCTGCACATCAAACAGTCTGATGTAGTAACTGTGAATTCGGGGTTAGTGTAGTTATCTGACCATTGACAAAGTACAACTATTTTTTACGGCTCAAGTTAAGTAAGTGAAAGTGTTCAAAAACTTTTTATCCAAACCTTTTATCCAAAACTGAGGGGGGTGGGACTGTTCAGTTGAGGGGGCAATTTTGGCATGCCAGTAACATTTTGACAAAACGTCCAAGAGTTACGAAAACACTTACTTTGTGTATAAAGTATATTGTGTACACACTGTAAGTTCAGAACGTGAGAAATACTGCTCAATATGGGATCCTGTCCAGGAATATCAGGGCTGTAAGGGGGTCAGATCTATAGATGTAGTAAACACATTAGTGGAGACAGTGTGTCTGCTCTCTGTGTGAGAGCCGGACAGGAAAAATAATCTGTGGTCTGGGAAGAAGAGACCCTCGTTGGAAGAGCGGCGCTTCTCACAGGAGAGAATGAAAAAAAAATATTTTTCTCCTTGGGGGAATTAAAAGCACTTATGGGGAGTGGTGTGATGGTAGTGCATCTGATACCACATCAAAAGGTTGTGTGTTCAAATCATGTTGAGATCGGATGATGTATGTTCAGGTTCAGCTGGTGCCGAACCCAGGAATTAGACCTTGCAGTTTGGTTTTATCTGTACACCACATAGATAATCTAAATGAAATAACAGAGCAGTACAGGACACGCATTCAGGAAATTACACAGCAAGTCATTTTGAACATGACAAGAGAAAAGGCACACTGCACATCCGTGAAACATCACGTCCGACTTTAGAGACAGTTACATCACAGAATGGAAGTTTCAGGCCCCTTTTTCATTACAGGTTCAAACTAACCTGAAAGTTACAGAGTTTTAGGTCACTTTTGTATTAAAATGTGTCTGAAGCCTATAAATATAATTTGCCCTTTTTTAAATTGTGGATGAAATCCAATCCCATGTACCAAGACCTTACAGTATATTCATGTTAATTAAAATGACTAATGCTAATTGGACATTAGCTGGTGCTTTTGTAACGATTTACTATTTCATGCTGGAAAGAAGGAAACCCGACCAACGTTTGCTTTCAGGTGCGGTTCATTCACATAATGGACATCTATTTCTGAGTAGCCTGATTTAAAAACACACGAACCCGGTAGAAGTAGAAGTCGAACCTCCAATCTCATGATGCAAAATCAGACGCGTTATCCATGAAACCACTGGCCAATCATGTAACTGAATTGCACCATGGTGAGTTCAGCACTGCAACTAGTAATTACTAGTAATAGTAATAATCCCATCCTAAATTTCTAAGTGAGAAACGTGTTTTCTACATTTTTATCAGTTTTAAAATATCATCTCTTTAATACAGACAAAGGGTTTGTGTGTCACTTTGAAATTCTGATTGATTTAGAATTCAAAGAAAAAGATGTTTTCTTGAACAACGCAGTGAAATTATGACATCTTTCACTCTACTTCTCTCTTGTAGTAAAGCAGACCTTGCAGTGTGAGCATTTACTCCAGTAAATTAGGTCATGTATCATGTTAAATCACTTCTTCAAAACAAAACATTTCCTGGTGCAGGTTTTCTCCATGAAAAAAAATACATTTTTCCCTTACATGATTTCTTGTTTTTTTTATTGCCAGGACCTACCTTTAGCACTCAATAGCGATATTAATGGAGTAGAAATGTAAGGTGATCTGAGCCAAAATATACCTTACACGCCTCCTGGAACAGTGTTTGTATTCATAGCAAGTTATATTCTTTTTCAACCCCAAACGTTGCTATTGCATTAAGCTTTGTGTGACCATTAGAGGTTTCGGTAGCTTCTGGAGAGCGCACTTTTCCAAACTGAAACCTATAAGAACATTATTCAAGACGCACCATGTCCCAGAATCATTCATCGGGACTAGGATTAATATCAATGGAAAGTACTTCAAAATAAAAGATTTAACTGAAATATTAAAAGAGTAGGAAAGCATTTAGAGTAGAAAAAAATCAGTTCAGATTATATTTAATTTTTTGAGAAATGGGCACATACATCAGCTCAGTGAGCAGTGCGAGGTGCTCTTCTGGAGATGATGTTAAATTAGTTAAAATCATGTGATAGTTAAAAAAGCTTAATACTTAGTTAAACAGCCAGCACAAATGGTTGCGTTTGTGATTATGTCACTTCTCTACTACAGCAACGTCGGTAAAAGACCCTCTGAAAGCAGTAAAGCTCTGCACAACTGAATTCGTTGCTATTTGGAGAAATCCACAAACTCGTGTTTTTCATGTGCTTTAAAAGACAGCCATACTCACCGACAAAATAAAGACACTGCTGCTGGTTTTTTCCGAAGCACAGTTGACCTTTCTGAGCCAATTGATGAAGCTCACCCAATGAATACTATAGCAGAAGGTGGAGGAAAGTGCAACTTTGTAACTATCGCAACCACAGGAACAACTGCAAGAAGTAGAATCAATTTCCCATCGAATGGTGGTGTTGTTTGAGGTACGCGATGTGAACGTGTGCAGAGAATCCCACAATCTCTTCAAAACTTGGACAAAGTATTTCTGATAGAGCGCTGTGCGCAAAGATTGAATAAGCTTTGCTCCTGCCAATGATTCTGCGTGAAAAAGCACAGCATTCAAGTTTCACAGACAAATGCACCATGCCTACTGTAGCGGCGAGGCTTATTAATAAGAAAGAATTAAGTGTTCTGAGCCTTCCCAAATGAGGCCCCATTTCTCTGTTCATCTCTGTGGTGCAGCCACAGAGAAACTATTCATGCAGGCTGATTTAAGGTTCCTGATAAGGACAGCTCCCAAAGGGGGATGCACTTAGCTAAGCCTGGCTATCATGATCAATGGTCATCCATTGGTGCCTATCTGTCTAGGGAGTGCCAGTTGGACATCTGGACTGCATTCCTAAGTGTCAGGAGTAAGTGACTCATATCTCACCTTGATCAACCAATCAGGGGCTGGTAGGGCCGAGTAACCCACATGGGACTCTGATGCCCATGGAACTTTCAGCCAATCAACGAGCTGAAGTTCCTCCAGGTAAAAACAGGCAACACAGAGATTCAGGGAGATTCAGTGAGATCAGTAAGATTCTGGAGAGGATTCTGTGGACTGTTCTAAAGGGAATTCAAAGGAGAATTCCAGGGCAGGACGGCCCAGGAGCAGAAGGCTCCCAAGGGCAGGACATTCTCGCAGCGTGCCTCCTGACCATCCTGAGACTCAGCCCGGACAACCACGGAACGGCCAGTGTGTCCGAGTGCCAGAACTTTCCTTTGTTCTTAGAGTCTAGAGTGGAGGTTGCCAGAGAGTAACCAGCAGCAGGCCTCGTGAACAGGTCGGAACTGTGGACAGCTGAATCACTATTCAGAACTAGCTCTTCATCAGGAATGAACCGGTCCTCTTCCTGACTTTCTGGGACCCACAGTCATCTTTTCTCCTGTGCACAAACTTTGCTAGTTAAAGCCAACAGTGAGCATCAGCAGTGCACCGTCACAAGCCGCACAGCACAGCCTGGCACCGAGCCAGAGAGCGCGGATTGGACAGCAACAGCCTGCAACTGTTTCTTTGTGCCCGCAGAAGATCTGAATCCCCAGAAATTGGATGAGTATTCAACTTCACTGCATTACAGCTTGAGAATTCAATTGTTATCCAAACCAGTTGATATCAATTTAATTCCTAAGAGTTATGTACTTGTTTTGAGTATCTAATGTAGAAGTTGTAACCAAGTTCACTTTACGAAACAGTCTTAATGAATGATATACTGAACGTATGTCCTCTTGATATGTGTAACACTTTGTAACTGATTGAATATATATCTTTTGTATTTTGATAACCCTCTCGATAAGATCTGTTAGGTTTACATGCATATTCTATGTATTAATAAATGTATCCTCGTGTATTAGCACCTGTGTGTGTGCGTTGTTTGAGTTATGTCGCATGGTTGGACTCTAAAGCCATCAAAAGAATCAACTTTGTGATTTACTGCTACAATTAATAATTGTCTCAGTAAATGCCCAAACCCTACAGAACTGGTGCCTTCAGAGAGCCACTACAGTTACATATTTGGTGTCCCTGAACGGCCGGTTTTTCTTACACTACAGAACCAATTTTAAAAACAATTGCGGCACACTACGATTCACACTGACTCAAAAGTGATCACGGCAGATGTTGTTCCCTGCACAATGCTGAAGGGACCAAAGAGCATTGCTGATGCTTTTTTATGCCTTGATGTTAAGCTGACAAAGACTATCTTGAAACACCTAGTTCAGTCTCTCGACAGACTGCCAAGCAAAGCTTTTACCCATTGACGTCGCAATAGAAGGAAGGTCTTAACCCACCAACACTTAGCAGCGGCAAGATTCAAACCTAACCCAGTGAAGAAAATGGAGCACAAACCCAGCACTTAGACCACCCAGCCACACTCCTTACACCTTACTCTTTTGGAGAAAGTCGGGTGGGTTCAGCTCTTGTTGTGCAACGCGTGGAAATGACTGCATCTTCGTTTTCTGAGATGTTTCCTATCACATCTTTGTCAGCTCTGAATATAGTGCTTCTTTGGAGCAGGCTTCAGACCTTTTATTTTATTTATAAAGGAGGGCCATTCAGAAACATGTAATTCCTGTTTTAGAAATGCTTTGGGCGGTGTGTTTTATATAATGCACAAACAGTATTCTGATTGTATACTGTAGACCTGTGTAGCAATCATACTGGACGTGACTGGGATTCTGAAATGTTTCTTGAAAAGGTATTCAGGGCTGCTTGAATCTATAATAAAAAAGTGACCCGAAACTTCCAACCTTCCAATCACTGATGTCGCTCTCCCTAAACCTGTACGGGATGTTTTGCTGATGTGCAATGTGCCTTTACTCCTGTATTAAAAACGACCTCTGTTGTTGGGCGGAGTTGAAGGAGAACTAACTGCACAGAAAAAGTACGTAACGATAAAATATTTCTGCGCGTGAAACACATCAATCGTTCAGCATTTCTAAAATGTTTAATTGAATTGACAAAGAAATCCTCTCCTTAAACTTCGAAAAGGATTATCTGTTGAGCCAGCAGGCGTAACACTGCAGTTGCCCGTTTCTCACAGGTGTTTGAAGTTGTGGATAACATTTAGCAGGTTTGGCACCATGGCTTAGCTGGTTAAGCCGCCTCACTAAAAACCAGGAGACCCTGGGTGTGAATCCCAGTGGTATCTATTCGTAGACAACAGGCCACTCATTGTCAATATTTATGGAGCTTAATTTAAAGACAACGGGAGAAGCATGAGTTACAGCTTTCTGTAGCTGTTTTATATAGCGATGTATTGGTTGGCTCTGTGGCGCAATGGAGAGCGCATTGGACTTCTAGGCTTTGATAGAATGAAGTCATTCAAAGGTTGTGGGTTTGAGTCCCACCAGAGTCATGTATCATTTTGATTCAATCTTTCAAAATCCTCTAGGGATTAGTGTTGATCAAGTCAAATAAAGGACTTCTTAAGAGTCCACAGTTGAAAATGAACCAGCAGCCACAAGAAAGAAATTAGCACTGGACTGTGATCACATTACTCCTGTCCTGGACTCCTTGCACTGGCTTCCTGTCAACTTCAAAATCCTCATGCTCACCTATAAGGCTCTCCATGGCTTGACACCACAGTACCTGTCTGGGTTATCGCCCTACTCCCTACCTCACAACCTTGCTCTTCTAATTCTGGTCTCCTATCTGTCCCCCAGTCCATCTACACTCTATGGGTGACAGGGCCTTCTCCTGTTTTGCACCAAAGCTCTGGATCTTTATTCCCAAGGATATCAGAGAGTCACCTTCTCTAAACTCCTTCAAATCCAGACTCAAAACCCTCTTCTTTAGAAGAGCCTTTAATGAACTATTCTTTACCCCTCTGTTCCTACTGTATTTAATACCACCATCTATTGTCTCCTCTAACTGTGTATTCTCATCCTGCTTATCTTGTGTATTTTTTAACTTTATTGGTTTCATTCTGTAAAGCACTTTGAAAAGCCACCTTTAAAGGCACTATATAATGTATAGATTATTATTATTAATAATAATAATGAACAGCGCATTTAACACTGAGCACATGCGGTCCTTCTTTGCAAAGGATTGCAAAGGTTGGGAATTAGCCTTTCACTCGTGTTGTTGAAGACCGTATCCTGGCTTTGTTGCAGGAAATGTCTGGATGCCATCACCGGATCAAGGAGAGGATCAGGGTTTTGGGAAGTCTTTTTGATGCCTGACACTGTGTGTTTCCTGGTTGTAACGGGTGTCATTCTGGACCTAAACAACAGAGAACACCGTTGAAATAGCTGAACTGCCTAGCGGACACTTTGTCGCCTTCTTCTGACCTGTATTTAATGCGATTCTCTGAAAACTTGGCACATTATATCTGTGCTACCTTTATGGAGGGCACACTCATAAGAATCATAGATTCGATCACAAGCATCTAAAAATGAGCATGAGAAAATGACATCACGCTATGAGGCTGAATGGCACAAATTCTCCTGTTACTTCTGCAGCAAATGTGTGTTTTTTGCTTCTTAACACTGAGATAGTTGGAGATATTTGGCAGCAGTGGGATTCCAACTCACACCCCCAAAGAGACTAGAGCTTTAATCCACCTCTAAATTAAAAACTAGGTGACTTGTAATGGCTGGTAGGAGAGGAAAGGTATAAATGCTTCTTTTTTGGACAAAGTCTTTATCTTTTTTTTCACCAGTTGTTTTGATCAAATTATTGTAACGCAGTACCATATTAAGGTATAATATGTACATGAACGTCATGTCTGAGTCGATGATGGCAGCTGAGTATCGCTGGAGGACAGTTCATCATGAGTGGGTAAGCCTGCATAATGAGGGAGAAGAGATCGGCCTCTCTGACGCAGTGTCCAGTGACACTAACCTTCTGTCCTACTGTTCTCTGCTAATGTAGATGGTGAATGTTTATTTAGGTGAATGTAAGGTTTCATTCTTGTAAAATATTTCCGAGCACTTTTTTTGTTGCTGAAAATTAATCCTGTGCATTTGAATGAATTCCAATATTGTCACCTAATTCCATACATTGTTTCATCAAACTAGAACATTTAGAGGAGGTCAATTGCATTTATGAATTGCATAGTGATAGTATTTCTTTCCATTTAAATACTTCAGTCAAAAATGTAGAGAAGGTGCTCCTGTTTTCACCATTATAAGAACTGTGATGCACCAGTAATATTTACTCTCATAAAAGTATTGTAATTGTATTGTTCTGTTCTGTAACAATCTTGAGTGACACAAACCTTCTGTTTTACTGCACTACACTTCTCCAGAGGCCAGTTCAGCACACAAGGATCCTCAGTCAAACAAACACTGCAATCGCTTGATAAACGCTATTTCTCATCCTTTCTCTTAGTGTCGGTGCTACTATTGTATGCAAAGGAGGCGACTTGACAATGAAATCTTAAAGAGAGTCTTCATGAAGGTGTGTGTCGGCAAGCTCTCCACCTGGCAATTGACTGGGCTTGTGAAGAAATCAATCTCATTCAACAACCATACAAATTGCACAGCTTAAGGCACATGAAGCGAAATCTGTGAGCTGATTGACACAAAACAATGTCACTTCACATTATCTGCAAAGTTGTTTTGCTTGTCTGACCACCTCTTCCTACTTTACAGTGAGCACATATATTTCAGTTTCTTTCCCCCATGTGGAGATGTATCCACTGCCAAAACTGCTGTCTGATTATTTAAATTATCTGTAAAACTGTTACATGACTTCATCTAATTGTAAATTTATAAGACGGTCTGTGAGACATTTGTGAGATTAGCTGAATCCCAGGGCTGGTATGGAATCACACAGACAGGTCTTCTGTGTGATCTGAGTCCCACTGCTCAGAGCTACAGACTGGTCAAATGGTCACTATTGTAGACACGACCATCGGACCATCGGCTACAAATAATCAATATACCGATCATAGTGTCACTACTGGTGTTTATTACATAAATACTGTATATAAATAATAAGATAATTCCACACTCATAAAACATTTATAAACATTTTGGGAGGCTGACATACAGTAAAGAAAGTAATACTGAAGGGCTGGAAGTCCTGGAAAGCGTTAATAGATCCTTCTTGCTTTCGACCTGGAACAGAGCCCACAACTGCCAGATCAGTGACCCCTGAGCCCAGTTCACAGAGAGGAGAACCAGGAGCTCTTTTATGTCTCTAAGAGGGCTGGGAGGAAGGATAAAAGGGGGAAATGTGACATGAGTCCAGGCTGTTCTGTCTGATATTGTTCATGTAGCAGCACTGATTGTCTGAATATCTTCTGGTTCTGGATTGTGAGGATAGAGAGCAGTACGGAGTTGAGATCCTGTCTGAGTGTGAGTCTGAGCTGTGAATCTGACTGAGAAGAGAATAATGATTTTTTATTCTGCCTGAGAATTTTCCTGAGAATTTTTTTCTTTTCCAAGTGGTGTTACATCCCCTTCAGATACTCTACACAGACTGCCAGAGAGAAGAGGATAGAGAGATGGACAGATAAGAGCACACACAGCAAGAGACACCGACATCTTGATTTACTTTGAAGCAAGTGTTAATTTCTTTTCTGGAACAAGTTGTTTCTGAACTTCAAGAAATTCATACAACTTCTGAAAGATAAAATACAAATCTTGCTTCTCAGGACAGAAGAAATTATTCCAAAAAATGCCAGTGATTTTTTTCTCCTTTTAACGAAAAGTGGAGAAAAACAACAGCAGTGCAACTCCGTCGGCTTGATTTAGCTTAATACAAGTATTCACTTCCTTTTCTGTAGATTACAGCCTGCGAAAGATGAAATGAAGTTCTTGGTTACTCTTGGTCAGTGCAGAAGAAATACTGCCAGCTGGCAGGAAAATGACAGTATTTTATTTTCTTTAACTACAAACATGTGAGTTGTGAAAAGCAACGGGAATGTGTCCCTGTGCAGCTGTTAAACAAAGGGCTGGTGGGTCAAACGTACTCAGGGACGTGCTTCAGATTGTGATGATGTAAACAAAATCTCCGCTAAAAATTGAAGGGATTTCTTCGCAAACCCTCTTGAATGTGGCAGGAAATCTTCGTGTTTTACTCGTGTGCAACTACAACAAGTAAACAAATAAGTACCTAAGTCAATGTCCAAGAAAACCATCTTCACGTGTGGAATATTTCTTTAACTGGCTGTTGGGAGAATTCATTTATACACCAGTTGTATCCTTAGCAAAAATATTTTAAAATTAGAACACAGATTTGTTGGAGAACTTGACAATCCTTGACAATCATTATTAAATGAGCATTATACAAATGTGCGTTGATATTTTTAATATGTACCTTAATTGTAATATATATATATACATAATTGCTTTGATATGGATGTTCATTTGAAGGAATTGAGGAAACTATGAAGGATCGCAGAACAACCAAAGATACATTTGGGCATCTGCTATTGGTAAAGATGAAAGAGTACCTTAAGTGTGAAGCTTTCATACACACGAGAGAAAAAAACAGTTTTAATGCACTTCATTAAACTGATGGTATGCTTATCAATCGTGCATAAAGTGTACATAGCAGAGGATGGTTTCAATCCATCGACCTCTGGGTTATGGGCCCAGCACGCTTCCGCTGCGCCACTCTGCTGACAGCTGTTATAATGTGATTCAACACAACTGCTCTATCTTTGCTTTCTAAAAGTGCGCCCGAGATGAAAAGTCTAAACGGTAAACGCAGACGTCACTTTGAGCACTTGGTCTTTTATAGCACAAATCATCACCTGCTGCTCTACATGGGCGTGTCTTCAATATCGTTGAGAACCAAACCTTCTGCTTTCTGAGGCAACTGATTCTTTCGTCGTTAATTCCCAAATCTTCAATGAGAATCAGTGAAACGAAAATCAAACACATGTACACACTCGCGTCCTAACCTGAAAGAAAAATCTACACCCACTTTATAATACTGAAAATGATTCAGGAAGTACAGCAAAGTTCTAAAACCAGCGAATGCATCTGCATACAGTACATAAAATGTCAATTTTTCAAAAGTAAAATCTTCAGCTTTGAAAGATTACCATCCATATATTTTCGTTTTTCTCTTTTTTTACATAACACGCTTTCGAGAAACAAACTCTTTTAATTAAGGTTTCATTAGAAAATGTGTATCTTGGTTTGCCAAGTTAAAATCGGCACATCCCAGTGGGCAAAAGATGTAGAATATACGACTATTGAACGCATACCAGACGTGTAACTGTGCTCCGTAACTGGTCTAGAATGAAATTCTAATATACGTATATCGTTATACGTCAATTAGACATCTATGATTATATGTTTATTATACATAAATGGTTGTAGTTCTATTATACGGATAAATTTAGAAGACTACTATACATATATAGTTAAAGGTCTATTATACATCAAAGAAAGATTTTTATAGGTGTAGAAACTAGTAAATAAAGCCAATGATTTATTTTAGAAATTTATTCTTAAAATATACAATTATTCACACCTGAAAAATATGTAGTTCAAATTATACATTATATACAATATTGTAATCAACAAATGTCTAACCATCATAAAAAAAACACAACTAGTAAACTTCAGTTACAAATTCTAGTAACATGGCAATATATATATATAGTAATGACAAACACAAACTAATTACATGAACACGCTAATATTTAACTCAAAACCACATTTCGAAACTTCTTTATTTCCACGAAAATATTATTAATGTAGCACAAACGCTACTTTCTAATAAAGACAGAAAGAAACTGTTTGTTTTGTGTCTCATGGTGATCCTCCTCTCGATACTAATGAAATGTTTAATATGATCCCTCGAGAAAAAAAAGGAGTCAATTTCCGCCTGGAATGATTGATGCCCCATCAAACATTTTGTAATATCCCTGGAAGTTTATACAGTAGAATCCTGGTTCGTGGCTTAAATTCAAGGTAAACAAGACTAAGGAAACGAGTTGGAAAATTGATGTCGAAGTGGGATTTAAATCACCCGGAACATTTCACTCCATTGGACAGTATGTGCCAGAGAGCCTACCGCCATCCCTTCGATAGTTCAGTTGGTCGAGTGGAGGAGTGTAGGGGAATTAGCAGGGAGTCCTTAGGTCGCTGGTTCGAATCTAGCTCGAAGGAAGGTGCTTTTTGTGTACTTTAATCAAAGAGTTAAAAAAGCGAATCAGTTTCATTCAGACATTTATCAAAAGTTCAATAAACGACGAAGTAGAGGTTCCTGTTCCGAATTCAGCCCACGTCTGATTGTCTTGTTTTGGCCAAGATCCGATCTTTGAATTAAGGGACTACACTGTCTGCTTTGTAATTCAAAAATACATACAAATGTCAAGTTTTTTGTAGATATAAAGGTGTTCTCTGTTTTCAAAGGATAGGTACTTAATTGGCATAATGATTTGGTATTGATTTTGTATCGTTGTATTATGAAGTTTGTGCTTTCTGTGTTTTTATCGTATTGTGAACTTATTTTTTAAACAAATGCTTACAAAGGCAAACACATCTGATATTTTAATAATTATTATTTTAATAATTTGATCAAATTGAGGCCCAGGATCCAAATCTTCAGTTCTGATTTTTTCAAGTGATATCTTTCCTTCCTGTCGTGGAAGTCACACGATGTGAGCAATTGTTTTTTTTACGTTGCGATCCAAAGATCCTCAGGCGCACTGTAACCAAACCAGGATGGATTCTGCTCGGAGCCGGACTGAGCTCATTCTCACTCCCTGTGCTAAAAACAGAATTAGCTCTTCCCCGAACATCGTCTACAGCTGCTGGATGGTGCTCTGCGTCTTACTGCTCCGGCAATTACTTTGACGAAAGACAGATCACTTGTGCGCTTTTAAGCTTCTCGCAGCTACAGCTATAGCCCTGAAAAAAGCATTAGCTTTATCAGTTTTTATATTAATCTATTTTGAATCAAAGTTTGATATTTTTTTATTTTTTATTGCATTTTACATTACAATAATAATAATAATAATTATTATTATTATTATTGCGCACACTTATATAGCGCTGTTCTGGATACTCCACTCAATGCGCTTTACAGGTAATGGGGACTCCCCTCCACCACCACCATTCTCCTGAATGATCACAGAGGGCCTCGGTTTTACGTCTCAGCCGAAGGACGGCACCTGTTTACCGTTTAGGGTCCCCTTCATTGTACTGGGGTATTAGGACCCGCATGGACCGCAGGGTGTGCGCCCAGCGACAAAAAACAGACGTGTGTCGGGCTCGGCTGCGAGCAGGACAATGACATCACAGGGACAAAGCAAAGGAAATCAAAACGGTTCTATAAAAGACCTGTGTAAGCTGTTGGTTTGCAGTCTGGACTCTAAATCCTCCGATCCGATTTTAAATCTCTCTAATACCTGAGCTGCGGCTTCTTCCGATTATTTATTCGTATACTTATTATGTGTAAGTGTATAGATGAAACCTTTCATATATTGTTCAGTTTAAATCAAAATGCTTTACTAATACAAGAGAGAAGTATAGTATGAAGGACGTGACAAATCTATGATTTCTTGGAACAAAACGGTTTTTATTTGCATTCGAAATGAAGCGGAATTTTAGCGCGACACACAAACCCTTTGTCTTTTTTAGAGTTTTTAGAGTGAACAGACATAAATGTAGAAAACGTGTTTTTTTAGCACTACAATAGCAGGGTCAGTGGCATAATATCGCCAGCAGCCATATCACCCTGCAACTCACAACTGGCAACCCACTGAAGCTAAGCAGGTGTGAGCCTGGTCCGTACCTGGATGGGAGACCTCCTGGGAAAAACTAAGGTTGCTGCTGGAAGAGGTGTTAGTGGGGCCAGCAGGGGGCGCTCACCCTGCGGTCTGTGTGGGTCCTAATGCCCCAGTACAGTGACGGGGACACTATACTGTAAACAGGCGCCGTCCTTCGGATGAGACGTAAAACCGAGGTCCTGACTCTCTGTGGTCATTAAAAATCCCAGGGCGCTTCTCGAAAAGAGTAGGGGTGTAACCCCGGTGTCCTGGCCAAATTTCCAATTGGCCCTTACTAATCATGGCCTCCTAATAATCCCCCTCTATGAATTGGCTACATTACTCTGCTCTCCTCCCCACTGATAGCTGATGTGTGGTGAGCGTTCTGGCGCACTATGGCTGCCGTCGCATCATCCAGGTGGATGCTGCACATTGGTGGTGGTGAAGGGGAGTCCCCATTACCTGTAAAGCGCTTTGAGTGGAGTGTCCAGAAAAGCGCTATATAAGTGTAAGCAATTATTATTATAATTATTATTATTAATTATAATGAATAACGCGTCAGGCCTCACGTCAGAAAATTAGAGGTTCGACTGCCGTCTGGCTTGTTGCGTTTATACCACTTACGTTCTTTTATATAAATGAACTCCACCTGAAAGCTATAGAAAACACTTTGGGTAAGTTGTCTGCAGCCTCATGCGAATTTCGACAACTTACCCAAAACACTGTACTGTCTGGAGATCAGCTCCAGCTCTGAACTCAATTGCAATGAAAAACCATGCGTAACAAAACTGGAGAACAGCTGAACTTGTGTTCAGTTCGGTGATGAGGGATCAGAACTGTCCTTGTTGTAATTAGCACGAACTGCACAGGCTCTGAATCAGACCATGTCAATTAGTCTGATCAATGTAGGACACGTTAATGTAGAATTATTAAAAGGTTTATTAGTTAGTTAGTTCAGGTTTACCCACCTGAACTAATGTAGAATTATTACTTGGTCTGTCTCTTGTTTGTATATAAATGAATGTCTCTGACAACTTAATGTTAGTTTTACGATGTAGGTCAGGCGTTGACATATGCACGAGTATACTAAATGTCTCACTCCTGATTCAACTCATGTTCTATAGGAGATTGGCGATTCCTCCTGTTTCTCATACAACCATATCAGAACAGAAGCCCGTGTCACCCAGCTCTGATTCAAGATCGACTTGCATCTTTATCCCTTTTTTGTTCTTGATCATTATTTTCTTTAGTTATGATCAATATTGAACTTTTTCTAAATGAAATGACAATAATCAAACATGCAGGCAGATTTTTGAAAAGTATTCGGAATTGACAGGGTGCCCCTTTGGAACAATCGTCAGAAATTGTGAGAAAATGAAAGTTATGTAAGCTCTCACACAAAGCATTGAAGATTGGAATCTGAGTGTAAAAAAGCTACCCGTCTCCCAATGATAGGCAGGGATACACACCATGACTCGAATAGACTCAGCGAACTTTAACATCTATGATATTACGAGTGCTTTGCACGTGTCGAATTTCAAGAAGGAACTACTACAACAGTTGTGGACATAATTCAATACCACCGGCAAAGTCCAATTCCGGCAACATCTGAGAAAATAATGTTCACTCATGGAATTTGGTCTTTGAATGGCTGGCGGGAAAATTCATTTTTACTCCTGTTGCACCCTCAGCTGAAACATGTTAAAATAACAACGCAGATTTGTTGGAGAACCTGACAAGAATTATTGGGTTAGCACTGTATGTATTCTTGTATATTTACTTTAATTTTAATATAAATGTAAACATGCATGCTGTATAAGCTATTGTAATTTTAAAATATGTTAGCTGAGGATGCGAAGGGGGCTATTATACCTTGTGAAACATGCAAGGAACTGTAAAAAAGACTGGTATTTGAATAAAATTGGCGATCACAAGAAAACCACAATTTATGTGGTATTATCATCAATATCCTTCAAAATCTACGTTCAAATGAAGGATTTGAAGAAACTATGAAAAAAGCAACAGTAATAGCAGAGGATTTTGATTTTTGCTCTTCAAGTCAGCAGATCACCGTAGAGTTGCACCCCTACAAACAGCACAAAGGATGAATCCCACCACCTTCATTATTGCTGTGTTTGTGCCAGTGAAAGTAGCGTTTCTGTTATTGAAAGCATCTCGGAAGATGAAGGTGCAGTCACTTCCACATGTCATGATATCATTAGATCTGACGACAAGAGCTGAAGCCCCCCCTAGTCCAAGCCAGCAATGTGAGGAAGATGGGTATGGAGGAAGGTAGCGTGGCCAAGCTGTCTAAGGTGCTGGATTTAGGCTCCAGTCTCTCTGGGGGCGTGGGTTTGAATTCCACTGCTGCCAAATATTAATGTTTTAAGACCTGCAATACAATCAGTAAAAGCGCTTTTTGTTAGGCTGCGGGAGGTGTTTAGAGATAGACTTTCTAAAAGACAGGCTTAACATCAAGGCAGAAAAAATATTTTGTTTTCTCAACAGAAATTCTCTTTGGCACGTTCAGCTTTATGTAGGGAACAACGTCTGCCGAGATCACTTTTGAGGCAGTGCACATGATAGTGTACCGGCAAGTACATTTAATATTGGCTGTGGTGGTGAGCTGCTTTTGTCTGTGAAACTTTTAATTCTTCACGCCGAATCGTTGGCAGGGGTAAAGCTTATTAAATCTTTGAACATAGCGCTCCATCAGAAATACTTTGTTCGTGATCAAAAGAGATCAGAGGATTAACTTCATGGATTCACATAGCATACCTTACAGGAAAGATTTAAAAGGGGAATTGATTGTGCTTCCTGATGTTGTTCCTGTCGTTTCTTTGGATACAAAGGTGAATGTTCTTTGACGTTCTGCTAGACTATCCACTGGGTGGGCTTTATCAATCAGCTCGGAGAGGTCATCAGTGCTCTGTCTCTGGAAAATAATCAGCACTGTCGTTTTTCCCTGTGCTGTCTTTTAAAACATATAAGATCACGAGTTTACAGATTTCTCCAAATAACAACTATACATTTTAACCCAGCGGTTAGCATTCCTTCAATCCAATAGTTTTACTCCGGGTAAAAAGCAGCGAAATATATAGAGAGATTATATTCAAATATTTCAACGTTCTTATTGGATTACCTGTATGGAGATATCGCTCAGAATTCCTAATATGATTTTGAGTTCAGTTTTGCTTTACTACTTTCAGAGTCTTTTATTGACCTTGCTGAAGCAGAGAAGTGACATAATCACAAATGCGACTTACCTGTGCTGCTGTTTTTGGTTAATAATGATTATTGCGAGGAAAAAAAAACAGCTCCTTGCATTAAGAGCAAGAGCAACCAACACGCTCGCTTGTTGAGTTGGGGTTTTTTTCCGTGGTGCTCTTCCTCAGATGTAAAGTTATTTGGCGAGCAAGGACCTCTGAGAAGGAGCCTGAATCCATCAAGAACTCAGAAATTCTAATATCGCACTACTGTCTTGTGTACAGAGATCTGCTTCTTCCTTTTTGAGTGTTTTGGTGTTTAAGAGCACGCTTCCTACCTCGAATGTTAGTTTCAGGAGATGTGCTACCGGATAAATGATTATCTTGAAAAGGTTTGGGGATGCACTGGCCGGGATTAAAACCCGGCTCAATTATTTGGAAGTCACCTGTACTACCAACACACTTCTAAGAAGCACCCGCACATTTTCGCAATCCTCTTTCTCACCTACAAAGTTATGAAGACACAGACGACCAATGAAAACTAATTTGATTCACCCAAGGCTTCACTCTTCTGTTGTGATGTTGTTTTAATTAGTGTTAGCTGTGATGAGGTATTGTTTCTGTCTCTTAAAGTTTAAGAGTCTGCTCCTTTCTTCCTGGTATAGAAAAAAACATGTTCCATCTTTGTTTACAAACACCACTGTAAATTATTTGTCCATCTCTAAAGCCTGTGTGTATTGACAAGGCAATTCAAAAGCACATATTAAATAAGAACACGATCCTTCTTGTTACCATTCCCGTGGTTGGAGCGTTGTTTCGCCCTTTAACGTTCTTCTACAATATTTACAGACAGGGCTTTATCACTGGAGTTGTGTGCATCGGTCCATGAACATCAACTGTACTGCTGTTTTTCTATGCGTAATTTAATCGCAAGCACTTAAAAGATGCAAAAAGATTTCAAAGAAAACATAATTGAAAGACAGTCGAGTAAGGAGGTAGAAAAACGTTCTCCCCCGTTGAAGAATCAACCACCGTCGCCCATGTGACTGGATATAAAAATAAATTATTCATTTCAATTATTCATGAAGGGTGGATTGTGGTCAGTGAACATATGCACATCTTTAAGTCAGTTCCACCATCTGTGCTATAGGGGATGTAGTTCAGTGGTAGAGTGCGTGCTTTTCATGTATGAAGTTCCGAGTTCAATCCCTGGCATCACCAGATGTCTTACATTATTGTGCTCACATCGCAATCTTCTGTTGAGTGAGAACTCTTTGCTCGTGTTCATAGAGAGACAGGTTTACACATTTAAACTCAGTCACACACGAAGTGCTACAGTGTTGCTCTGCTGTTTTAAATGTACCTCCAAAGCATTTTGTTCTGTTAACTACCAAATGATTTGAACTAATTTTACATCATATTCAGGAAATCCAGAGAAGGTCATCAGACTTTTAGTGGCTGTTGAAGAAAACACCTGTTGAATCTCACCAGGGATTTCTTGAGAGATCATTCAGCAAGCGAGTTAACAGGGGTTAACGTAGAGAGTGGCGGAGGTGGGATGTCAGGGCTTGACGTCACTGCTTTATGCAAAGAATGGAGGGGTGGTCGTCAGGGCTATATGACTGTGCTTCACGCAGAGAGTGGTGGGGGTGTGATGTCAGGGCCATACGACAGTGCTTTACACAGAGAGTGGCGGAGGTGGGATGTCAGGGCCTGACAACACAGCTTAACGCAGAGAGTGGATGGGTGGGTGTCAGGGCCATACAACACTTCTTTACGTAGAGAGTGGAGGGATTGGTGTCAGGGCCATATGACACTGCTTTACACAGAGAGTGGCGGGGGTGGGATGTCAGGGCCTGACAACACAGCTTAACGCAGAGAGTGGAGGGGTGGGTGTCAGGGCCATATGACACTTCTTTACGTAGAGAATGGCGGGGGTGGGATGTCAGGGCTTGACGACACTGCTTTATTCAAAGAGTGGAGGGGTGGGTGTCAGGGCTATATGACAGTGCTTTCCGCAGAGAGTGGTGGGGGTGGGATGTCAGGGCCATATGACACTGCTTTACACAGAGAGTGGCGGGGTCGGGATGTCAGGGCCATATGACACTGCTTCACACAGAGAATGGAGGAGGTGGGATGTCAGGGCCTGACAACACAGCTTAACGCAGAGAGTGGAGGGGTGGGCGTCAGGGCCATACGACACTTCTTTATGCAGAGAGTGGTGGGGGTGGGATGTCAGGGCCTGACGATACTGCTTTTCGCAGAGAGCGGTGGAGGTGGGATGTCATGGTTATACGACAGTGCTTTCCATTGAGAGTGGTGGGGGTGGGATGTCATGGCCATAAGACACTGCTTTATGCAGAGAGTTGAGGGATTGATGTCAGGGCCATACGACAGTGCTCCACTCAGGCCTCTGCTTGAATTTGTACTCCTCCTCTCTCCCTACCTCTACCTCTATGATATTTGCACTTTCTGGAGAGGCGATTTTCTCCACTTCAGTAGCCCGATTGCGAATATTCTTTTGTCCATATCTTCGCAACGGAAGCACAGAACGCCTTCAAACCAAATGCATTTTAAAGACCACGACATGTGGATATTTCCACAGCCTCTACATCAAAGTATCAGTGAGCTAATGATCTTTTTTTAAACCTCCGGTTTTTCATCGATGCGTAATTACGCACTAACTGGAACCCGGGGGACCGCTGTATACACAAGTTCACAACGCGACAAATACTGTTCAATACGGCTTCATGCGAAAAACTTGTATATGACCATAGGCAAAAGAATAGCGCAGTCTCCAATTACTCAGACTGTAAGCAGGGGAATAAAGCTTTGTCTGAATTCTGAAACCCTTCCTTTATGTCCTGTTTTCATTCAGGTAAGAGTCAACTATATTCACAATACTACTGACAGCAGGAATATTAAAATATTCTTTACTCAGCAGCTTATTAAAAACAGCTCCCATGATGTTCAAACCGATTTTTTACACAGAAAACTGACACAGCTTTGCATTCTGAATCTCTTTTTCTCGTGCTTTTATTTAATGTGGCACAATGCACTGGGATAGGGGTATTCTGTTCACAAACCAATAGCATTTAAACCACAGCACCCACAATGCTGCAAGTAAGTGTTTTGCACACTAAGCAGAGAGCGATGTCTTCCTCGTTAGTATAGTGGCGAGTATCCCCACCTGTCATGCGGGAGACCGGGGTACATCAGGACGGCCACAACGCAAAGTACTGACCTCTATACGATCACGGCAAGTTACCGATACACACGTGGCAGGGCGGAAAAGGCTGTGCTCTCTTCGTGTGACATAATTCGGAAAAGTCCTGACGTTGCATTTCAACTGAGCCCCAGTATACATCTACCCTTCGACACTCTGAGTGACAACTCTCTTGCGTGTTTTCTCATATTTATGTAGTTTGCTTGCATGATGCCCGGAACAGCGGGGTTGTGTGCTCCCATATGGTCTAGCGGTTAGGATTCCTGGTTTTCTCCCAGGCGCCCCGGGTTGAAAACTCCATACTCCCGGTATGGGAATGTGTCAGTTTTGCCTCCTGCTTTCCAAAAGATCAGCACCGTGTACGAAGGAGCCGCATTAAAACCACTCGAACGTGCAAAACGCGCGAGAAGAGGAGGCGCTTGTTTCCAACAGAAGACTTCTCGCGTGTGAGACGAGCTGATCATCGCTGCAGGAGGTGGGAGGGTTACTCTGGTAGACAGGGCTGACCTTCGGCAATAGGATTTATACTCTCCAAGATGATATTTGCACTTTCTGGAGAGGCGATTTTCTCCACTTCAGTAGCCCGATTTCGTCGATTGCGTGGAGAGGGCTGTAGAATGTGGCGCCGCCTTTCCTGCTCCATCCATGACAGGCGTGCTGGTCTCTGGAGAGAGAGCACGGTCCATCAGCGCACTCCAATAAAGGCACTGGAAGCAGCTGAAACGCATTGGCGAAGCTCAGCAATGGGCCGCTGGGCACGTCTTACCACTGTTTCTGTAGTGTAGTGGTTATCATGTTCGCCTCGCATGCGAAAGGCCCTTGGTTCGAAACCGGGCAGAAACAGACCGGCTTCTTTTGTCGCATACAAATGGGTTGTACAACTTTTAACTAGCAAATGGAAGAGGGCTGAAGTAAGAGACAAGATGTAAATACGGTTAACTTAAGTCAGTTCTGCCTGAAAATTAGACTTCTAAGCAACATGGGTTTATGGCAGGAAAGGGGGTTAACTGATAAGGATTCCAGATGCGAGGGGGCATAATCTTAAACTGACCATTTGGCCAGTGTCTCTTAACTGGCCAAATACCACGACCCCCCCCCCCCCCTTACCATAACACCGAATGACGTCTGAAGCAGCAAGGAAGGACTATATAACCTAAAAGTTTGTACCGGCACATCGAACAATACTTCGGTTTTGTTGTTTCTTGTGGGAAACAAGACTTCGGCTTTATTGTTCCTTGTGTCCGTCGTGGCAGTGAACAGGTCCTGGTTACAGGATCTCTAAAAAAGGAAATAAAGACTGAAATCAGATCCGACCCGCCATGCTGCCACGGTGACGGTGCACTGCCCAGTGAAAGTGGCAGCCTGTCCCTGGACTGTGGGTGGAAACTGGAGCACCTGGAGGAAACCCCCACAGACCAGGGAGAGAACATGCAAACTCCACACAGACAGCACCCACACCCCAGGTCCAGCACTGTGAAGCATGCCCGACGATGCGGAAGGGCTTTTACAAATGAGTGTGTAACTCACACTGGTGCCCAGGATGGCCTGCTACCGAAACGCAACCTAATTTTCTTAATGCAGTTTGTTCGAAGCGGTTTGCAGGAGCTGGAGGTGAGGACTGAGCTGGGGTCCAGTGTGCGAGAGTGACTACTGATGTCGTGTGTGTGTGTGTGTGTGTGTGTGTGTGTGTGTGTGTGTGTCTGGATCATTGTGAGCGCCGTCAGGTTTGTGTATTTGTTTAAACAAGAGGATGTGTCTGTGCGGGTCTGACTCTGTGTGAGGGTGCAGCTCTAACTGTTCGCGCGCGGGCGTGTCTATCTCTCTACAATGCATGAGGGGCTAAATCTGCCTCTGAGAAACTGACTTTTCAGAAGAAAAATCTATGAAAAGGCACGGCCTGGCCCTCTTCTCTTGCTCCCGACGTATAACACACTGGGGGATGAAGCTGGTGTCTTCAGCTGTAACCCTAGCTATTTATGCAAACAGCTCTTTTATGAAAAGCAGCTCTAGGCCTAGACAAGAGGAACAGATAAAACAAATCTTAGATTTATGGCTTATTCAAAGCAGACTGAGCGCTGCTATACTGTATGTAGGAGCCAGAGATGAAGAATGAGCTATTTAAGGAAATCAGGAGTGTGAGAGAGGGAGTGTGTGTTTTTCCTCCCAATAGAGAAGGCTTGTGGTTCTTTCTGCTTTTCTGCACAGGCTGCCATCATAAGTACGTTTTGGGTTCTTGGTTTGAATGCTCGAGTTGTCAGGCTGGCGTTTTTTGTTCCTATTGGAGCCCATAATTGTGAACAAGGCGCTTGAGGACGTCTCTGTGCAGGTGTGCGTTTGTAATGACGTGTGTGCGCATCTCTGTAGCGGATGTTTCAGTAAAAAAACGCATTTAAAACATTCAACCTTTTCATGTTCCTAATATTCTTTCATTCTTCACAATAATAACTAAGGTTGCTGCTGGAAGAGGTGTTAGTGGGGCCACCAGGGGGAACTCTCACCCTGTGGCCCATGTGGGTCCTAATGCCCCAGTATAGTGACGGGGACACTGGAAAAACTGTAAACAGGTGCCGTCCTTCAGATGAGACGTAAAACCGAGGTCCTGACTCTCTGTGGTCATTAAAAATCCCGGGGTGTTTCTCGAAAAGAGTAGGGGTTTTACCCCAGTGTCCTGGCCAAATTTCCCATTGACCCTTACCAATCATGGCCTCCTAATAACCCCCATTTATGAATTGGCTTCATTACTCTGCTCTCCTCCCCACTCATAGCTGGTGTGTGGGGAGCGTTCTGGTGCACTATGGCTGCCGTCCCATCATCCAGGTGGATGCTGCACATTTGTGGTGGTGGAGGGGAGTCCCCATGTCCTGCAAAGCGCTTTGAGTGGAGTGTCCAGAAAAGCACTATATAAGTGTAAGCAATTATTATTCATTATAATGTAATAAGTCCATTATTTCTCACCCCTCCATTGCAAGGCATACACAACACAAACACCAGGAACAATTATCTCAGAAGTGAATTGCAAATGTATTGAGTTGTGATGCAACTGTAACTTGAACCTAACATGACTGTGGCGTGCATTTTTGAAATTGCATTTTCACAGCTGAAATACAAAATGAAGCTGATCGCAGTCCAAACTCAAGGTATTGTTGTAAAACTAAATATTCAACATGTTTCTACCTGTCCCTTTTCAGCTCACTCAGAAGTCCACAGCCTGCAGCCTGGTGCCTCTCTGTCTCCCCCCTCCACACTGCTGGTCCAGTGGAGGTGCTGTTTGATCCTGCACGATCTGTCCGGAATCGTATAGTCTTACTGAGCAGCGCAGGGCTCCCTGGCCCCAGGTACGAACAGTGAGTGTCAGTGCAGAACAGCTCTCTGACACTCCGCTCCCTCACTCCAGCTGATCAGGGCAACTACACAGTGAGGGACCTTAATGGAAGCAGTATCAGCACTGTGATCGTCACTGTGGGTGGTGAGCAGGTCTACAGTAGGATCACTAGAGGGCTCTATATTCTTGACAGAGTGTGTTCTTATATCATCCTCTGTCCTGATTGTCTTTCAGCTCACAGAGACAATGTCACCCTGCAGCCTGAAGCCTCTCTGTCTGTCCCTCTGTTCACTGGAGAGCCAGTGGAGGTGCTGTTTGATCCTGCAGGAGGTGGAAACTGGACCTCAGTGTGTTCTGTCCAGAACAGCACAGCCAGCTGTGTCCCCCAGTACAGTTTTTTTTTATTTTTGATGATTAGCCATATGTTGATTACAATATTGTACATAATGTATAATTTGAACTCGATATTTTTCAGGAGTGAATGATTGTATATTTTCAGAATAAATTTCGAAACCAAATTATTGTCCCTCGATCTCTGTCTCTCTCTCGTCCTGCTGTCTGTCTGTCCCTGCCTCTCTGTCTCTCTCTCTTTCAGCCCCGTCTGTCAGTCTGTCTGTCCTTCTCTCTCCTTCCTCTCTCTCTCTCCTTCCGCTCTCTCTCTCGGTTTGTTTGTCCCTCAATCTCAATCTTTCTCTTTGCCTGCTGTCTTTCTGTGCCTTCATCTTTGTGTCTCTCTCTCCTTCCTTTCTGTCTGTCTCTCTGTCTGTCCTGCGTTGTCCCAGCTGGGCCTGTCTCCCCGGCTCTCTGCCTTCAGCTCTGTTCGCCGATGTCCCACCAGCCCGTCTCTCTCTCAGCCTGTCTCTTGACTTGCAGGAGGAAGAGGAGGTGGAGACAGCTCCTCCGGCAGGAGAGAGGAAGAAGGTCAGTGCTGGTCCCACCCTGCCTCCTGTCCTGTCTGTGGTGGAGTTTCGCCATCTTGTCTGTCTTGTCAGCCCTGTCTGTCACTGTCTCTCTCCTCCTCCTCTCTGTGCTGTGGTGTCCAGTCAGTGTGTCTCTCTCCTCCTCCTCTCTGTCCTGTGGTGTCTAGGCAGTGTGTCTCTCTCCTCCTCCTCTTCTCTGTCCTATGGTGTACAGTGGGTCAGTATTAGTGGGCTACACCCAGGCTCACTCACTGCGAGTGTGATCTCAGCAGAGTCTCTGTACTCTTGGGACACTTGACTCACCTGTCTCTCTCTTTCTCTCCCTGTGCTGTCCCTCTCCTGCCCCCTCTCTCCCTACTCGGACTCCAGCTGGAGGAGGTCCAATCACCACCTCCTGTGAGACAGAAGAAAAAGAAAGTGGGTAATGCTCTGATTCTCTCTTTACTCCTGTCCAGTGTCCAGTCAGTGTGTGTGTATGAACCCCTCTCTCTCTCAGTGCAGTGTTCATGTACTGGAGTGTCCAGTCAGTGTGTGTGTATGAACCCCTCTCTCTCTCAGTGCAGTGTTCATGTCCTGGAGTGTCCAGTCCGACTCTTAACGTGACTCTCCTGTCTCTGCTTCAGAAGTGCTGGTGCGTCTTTTTAAAGTCGCTGAGCTGCATGTCGGTGGAGACAGATGATAAGGACGAGCCGATGGAGGCGGCGGAGACCGTGTGTCAGGAGAGGAAGAGCGAGGGAGAGGAGGAGCAGGCTGCCGGGAAGGACAAGAAGAAGAAGAGGAGGTGCAGGTGAGCAGACAGGGGGACGCCGCCCGGTCGTGTCTGTGATTCAAGAAGGAGTCTCCTCTTGCTGTTTGATGTCATGGTGATGTCCGTGTCTGTGTCCCTCACACCTGCAATAACAATATTCTTTCCAGGTTCCTTTCCTGGTTCTGTGCCAGCTAAGATCGGAGTCGCCTTCCCCACCAAGGACTGGACTGGACTGGACTGGACTGGAGCTGAGGGACACCAGACTGGACTGGACTGGAGCCAAGGGACCCCAGACTGTGCTGGACCGAAGCTGAGGGACCCCAGACTGCACTGGACCGGAGCTGAGAGACACCAGACTGGACTGGACTGGAGCTGAGGGACCCCAGTCTGTGCTGGACCGAAGCTGAGGGACCCCAGTCTGTGCTGGGCCAAAGCTGAGGGACCCCAGTCTGTGCTGGACCGAAGCTGAGGGACTCCAGACTGTGCTGGACCAAAGCTGAGGGGCCCCAGACTGGACTGGACTGGAGCTGAGGGGCCCCAGGCTGTGCTGGACCGAAGCTGAGGGACCCCAGACTGGACTGGACCAAAGCTAAGGGACCCCAGACTGTGCTGGACTGAAGCTGAGGGACCCCAGTCTGGACCGAAGCTGAGAGACCCCAGTCTGTGCTGGACCGAAGCTGAGGGACCCCAGTCTGGACTGCACTGGAGCTGAGGGACCCCAGTCTGGACCGAAGCTGAGGGACCCCAGTCTGTGCTGGGCCGAAGCTGAGGGACACCAGTCTGGACCGAAGCTGAGGGACCCCAGACCCCAGTCTGGACTGAAGCTGAGGGACCCCAGACTGGACTGTGGAAAACTTTCACATTATCTCCACCTGAGTCCTCAGATCGTCTGCATGACCTTGTATTATTAAGTATTATTTTAAGGTCCTGTGATGATCGTAAGATGGGGGGGGGGGGGGGGGGTGTCCCTTGACATTAATCTGTATTGTAATTTTTGTTCTTTTGTTAAGCATCATTAAAATGTTTTTTAAAAAAAGCTTTTGGTTTTCTCCCTCCCCCCCCGAAACGAACAAACAGAGTCTGTCTTTCTCTTTCATCCCGGAGAGTTTGTGGTTGATGGATTGAGGCCGAGAGCCCTCGTTGTCGGCGTGCCACCAGTTAGCGGGGCTAAAGCAAGGGGGGCATCGTGTCCAATACTCCTTGAAACGAGACAGATTTCAAGCCACCTCCGTCTGAAGAGAAGGAAGTTGACCACGAACTCCAGGGTGTCCTAGGAAGCTCTTTAGCCATCGTTTGCCCAGCAGCCATCTCACCCTGCAGCTCCCAGCTAGCAGCCCCCTCCCCACTGGAGCCCAGCAGGTAGAAGCCTGGTCAGTACCTGGAGGGGAGACTCCTGGGAAAAACTGAGGTTGCTGCTGGGAGAGGTGTGAGTGGGGCCAGCAGGGGGCGCTTTCACCCTGCGGTCTGTGTGGGTCCTGATGCCCCAGTATAGTGACGGGGGACACTGGACTGTAAACAGGCGCCGTCCTTCGGATAAGACGTCAAACCGAGGTCCTGACTCTCTGTGCTCATTAACAATCCCGGGGTGTTTCTGGAGAGGAGTAGGGGTGTTACCCCAGTGTCCTGGCCTGATTCCCCCCCTGGTCTTGACCCATCATGGCCTCCTTATCACCCCCCCTCTCTGAACTGGCTCCATCCCTCTGCTCTCCTCCCCACTGAGAGCTGCTGTGTGCTGAGCGGACTGGAGCATCATCCACGTGGGGGCTGCACACTGGGGGGGCTGGAGGGGATCCCCCTGACCTGGGAAGAGCTCTGAGTGGAGAGTCCAGACGGATTAATTATTATTATTATTATTCGTGCTGCACTGGGCTTCAGTCCTGGTAGTGAGAGGGGGATCTGTGATCAGTACAGATACTTATGACTGTATAATAATACACGATAGAAATGGAAAACAGGGTAGCGCTGTAGTCTCTTCGAAACGTTTTGAACTGCCAGAAGAAGTTTTCACAACCCGGACTCGTGAAGGTACAGGTCTTCTCCCTTCGTCCGGAGTAAGGTGAGAGGTTATCCCCTCGGGGCGCAGTATCCCCGATGCACCCCCCCACCACCACCCAAAATGACACACACTTCTGTGACGATTGGGAGACCCCGGTTCGATCAGCCCCTGCGGTGTAGGAAACGACCCGCTGGAGAGAACACGCAGACTCCACACAGAAGGGTCACCTCGGCATTTATTCCAACAGCAAAACACCAGAGAGAAACGGGTCTCCGAAAGATGAGCGCACACCGGGAAAAACACTACGGGGTCATTACAAATGGGAATAGGAGTTCTTTTTTTCTTTTCCGGACGTCAGTTGTATCGTGTCCTGGTGATTTCTCCTGTTTCGAACGGAGTTCAATGTCACGTTTCTACTTTATTAGAGAGAGGCACTGAACTTTGGGGAACGTGACATCCACCCAGTATTACTAGTAGGTTGATAAATATAAATGTTCTTTTTCCCCCCGTATGATACCTCGCGAAATATAACGATGGCCAACTCCTTAAGTCGAAATTTAAACCCTTCTCACGCTACGTCAACATCGCCGCGGCCCGAAGCGCGACCTTCGGTATGACGTTGGCGGAAAGGGGTAGGGTAAGTACGTCACAGCCGGGGGAAGCCCCTATCACGTGAGAGGGGTGCTGCGGGCGACGAGCCCCCGGGGGCGAAGAGAAGTTGATTTGCGTGGGGTGTGGAAACACTACACGACCGGGCAAGCGAGCCGTTTTTTTTTTTGTTTTGTTTTTTCAGAACATCAGAACAACCGCAGAGATGACCATCGATCCACTCCGGACGTTTCCTTTTTTGTCCTTTTTGGCCTCCAAAATAAAAAAAAAAAACTGGGATCCATCGTGGCGTTGCCAAATTAAAACGTCAACCACTTTTCGGGCTTTCGTGCTGTCCATGATGAAACCGTCATGGTTGTGTAAGGATACGTTACGTCACAGACCGGCGGCGCTCGGACGTGAGGAGTGTCGTTACGTTTTTGAAACGGGCACGTCAGACAAGATCTCTGACAAGATCTCTGAAAAACCCAAACCTGTAAGATTCAATTTCAATTCAGTTTTTTTTATATAGCGCCTTTCACAACAAGAATGCCCCAAGGCCCCGAACAAAGGAGTTGTTCCACACCCCCGCCACCCTCTGTGTACGGTAGAGCCCCCTGTACTGACTGGAGGAGCTCACCCAGCTGTGTCTGGAGAGAAGCCGGGGTATCGGCTTCAACCACAGGGCTGGGCGGCTTGTTCCCCACCCCCATCCCCTTCTGCGTACAGAAGAGCCTCCTGTCCTGACTCCAGTAGGAAATGTCACCTGGAGGCAACACACTGGCTTCTTTTAACAGATCACCTCGGGAATCGGGAACAACGGAGCTGTGTGCGGCCGTCTGTACGGAGGGGTTCAGCGCGGGGGGGCTCCGGGCTCGGGTCTGGACCCGGGGGGGGGCTGTCTGTGTGGAGTCTGCATGTTCTCCCTGTGTTCTTCGGGTCCAAAGACAGGCTTTTGGGCTAATTGGCTTCTGGGAAAACTGGCCCTGGTGTGTGTGTGTCCTATGATGGAGTGCTGTCCTGTCCAGGGTGTGTGAGTGAATGTGTGTTTGTCATGTGATGGACTGGTTCCTGTCCAGGGTGTGTGAGTGTGTGTGTCTGAGTGTCCTGTGAGGGACTGGTGTCCTATCCAGGTTGTGTGTGTGTGTCCTGTGAGGGACTGGTGTCCTGTTCAGGGTGTGTGAGTGTGTGTGTGTATCCTGTGAGTGACTGGTGTCCTGTCCAGGGTGTGTGAGTGTGTGTGTCCTGTGATGGACTGGTGTCCTATCTAGGGTGTGTGTATGTCCTGTGATGGACTGGTGTCCTGTCCAGGGTGTGTGAGTGAGTGTGTGTGTGTCCTGTGATGGACTGGTGTCCTGTCCAGGGTGTGTGAGTGTGTGTGTCTGTGTGTCCTGTGATGGACAGATGGTACCAAGCCTGGACACCCATGAGACACTGGCTTCCTCAGAAGACTCTCACGGAGGGCACACTGTCCCTAACCCGGGTCCAGAAGAAACTACAGTGATCTATAATTCCTGCGCCTCGGAAGGGTTTATGACGTCTATGTCCGGCGCCCGCGCCCGTGGACTGGCGGTTTGGCGTCGCGCTCCGCAGCTCGAGCTTCGGTGCGAGGCAGGGCGGGAAGGGAGCCGATGTGGCCTCGGCGCCATCTTTGCTGGTGAGTCAATTGTGACCGTTGCGGTACAATAAACCATCAATAAACCTTTTCCCACCCCGTCCAGTATTTCTGTCGCGGCCCACGTCCCTTACAATCGACAAACTATAAAAAAAACAGTAGCCCTTCGCAACATTACACGCCATTTTTTTATTTTAAACGTCCGCTAGATACGCAGGTGGCTCGATACCTGTCTTATCCTCGCCGGCGTCTTTATACCGGCAAGTGAATTTTATTTGGGGTCCCTCAGAATTGTGACAGAAATGTCAGTGAACCACAATAAAAAACGAAACTTTTTTTTAAAGGCGGTGAATGGATTTTTTGAGTAACCGTGTAGCGACTAACGTAAGGAAAAAAAGTTGTCTTTCCCTACGAAGACGTTTTGGTACAGGACTTTCTTTAAATATCAGTTGTGCATAGCGTTTTACAAAAAGTTGATGATGATCTTGGAGATAATTGCAAAGGAAAATTGAGATAACTACCAAAACATTACGTGTGAAACGACAGGACAGAACTTTGAACCCACAAAGAAACAAAGGTATGAAATATTGCCTCGTCATGGGGGGTTGATAATTGTAGTAAGTGTTCCTAATTTTCGTAAAGAAATGTATATTATGGGAGTCACACGTGAGATTTAGTGTATATACGTTTCATATTGTGCATATATACGGGGTTAAAAAGTGGAATGAGTATGATTATAAACTCGTGTGTCCTATAATCAGATAATTTTTGAACAAGCTTTGATTAGACAGGTGAAAAACAACATCAGATCCTTTATTTTAATATATTCTCACGTCTGAATATCAGCTTCTCCCCTCTGGCCAACATTTCAGGGCTCCCAGGTGTAGATCCCAAATTGAAACAAATATTAATTTGTTACCCAGTTAAACAGTTAATAGAAGTGAGTGACCAGGGTAAATAAAGGTGGGTCAGTGTAAACTGTTTATTCTGGACCAGACTTCGTCATGTGTGATATGTCATGACTTCTTATATTAAGTTTTATCTTTATATTTAGTTCTACATGTGTAATAGATGCGATGTGTGTCCATAAAAAGGTTTCTCCAGGGGAAAATCAAGTTCGTTTTAAAACCGTGTTTCCTTTTTAGGGTACGTTTGCATTCCAAGTGTGGGGTTTTTGCCTTTTTGTATTTTTGCTGAGACAAGTTGCCTTTCTTATACGCGGAGGGATCTGCTCGTGAGATGTCCGCTTGGTCCATTTCTGAGCTCAGTATAAGGTGTAGAAAGCATGACTGTCATCATAACCCGCATCTCACCCAGGTGTGGAATAATGTTGTGACTATTGCTTCAGCAATAACATGCTGATTGCATGTTTCTAGATGGGAATAACAGAGATCTCAACTACTGAGGGGCCTTATTAATAAAGTCTCCACAGCCGAAGCGCTGTGTCTCTTTTCAGCTGGCGATAAACCTTTCCTCGATCCTTTGCGGACTTGTTAAACTGTTCATGATCAGAATAAAAAACGCTCACGCTAATACACAAGCACCCGTGTCTCGCCAAAGCTGACAAATAAACAGACGGACAAGCCGCACTGCACGTGTGAACAGGGGAATGAGCGAGCGCGCGGGGATAGGGCGCCTCCTGCGCTTAAAAGCTTACAGCACCTGGTATTCCCAGGCGGTCTCCCATCCAAGTACTAACCAGGC
This sequence comes from Lepisosteus oculatus, assembly GCF_040954835.1. Lineage (NCBI taxonomy): Eukaryota > Metazoa > Chordata > Actinopteri > Semionotiformes > Lepisosteidae > Lepisosteus > Lepisosteus oculatus. The sequence goes on along the minus strand of NC_090709.1, from coordinate 19,189,894 downwards.
CCATCCCTGTTTAGCTTCCGAGATCAGACGAGATCAGGCGTGCTCAAGGGGGTGTGGCCGTAAGCGAGAGCAAGGCTCGCTGGCACCCTTCTTATTGAGAGGACAGCTCCGTCACCTCTTTTACGACGCTGCTTTTTTTCCCTTGCGTTTTTCTCTTCTTCCCACGTTCTCTCTCTTCACTGCCTTCGTCCCCGCTCTATTTCACTTCAGCCTTTCACTCTTGCTTCCTTCCAATGAGGACGGAGCTGCGGGAGAAAGGGCACTATAGAGGATCGCTGTGGAGAGCTGCTGCTGTGCTTTGACATCTGAGCTCTGTGGAAAACGATCTCAATACAATTCTGAAAAACGCGACTCTCCGAACGCCAGCCGAACAAGTCTCCACAGCCGAAGCGCTGTGTCTCTTTTCAGCTGGCGATAAACCTTTCCTCGATCCTTTGCGGACTTGTTAAACTGTTCCTGATCAGAATAAAAAACGCTCACGCTAATACACAAGCACCCGTGTCTCGCCAAAGCTGACAAATAAACAGACGGACAAGCCGCACTGCACGTATGAACAGGGGAATGAGCGAGCGAGCGGGGATAGGGCGCCTCCTGCGCTTAAAAGCTTACAGCACCTGGTATTCCCAGGCGGTCTCCCATCCAAGTACTAACCAGACCCATCCCTGTTTAGCTTCCGAGATCAGACGAGATCAGGCGTGCTCAAGGGGGTGTGGCCGTAAGCAAGAGCAAGGCTTGCTGGCACCCTTCTTATTGAGAGGACATCTCCGTCACCTCTTTTACGACGCTGCTTTTTTTCCCTTGCGTTTTTCTCTTCTTCCCACGTTCTCTCTCTTCACTGCCTTCGTCCCCGCTCTATTTCACTTCAGCCTTTCACTCTTGCTTCCTTCCAATGAGGACGGAGCTGCGGGAGAAAGGGCGCTATAGAGGATCGCTGTGGAGAGCTGCTGCTGTGCTTTGACATCTGAGCTCTGTGGAAAACGATCTCAATACAATTCTGAAAAACGCGACTCTCCGAACGCCAGCCGAACAAGTCTCCACAGCCGAAGCGCTGTGTCTCTTTTCAGCTGGCGATAAACCTTTCCTCGATCCTTTGCGGACTTGTTAAACTGTTCATGATCAGAATAAAAAACGCTCACGCTAATACACAAGCACCCGTGTCTCGCCAAAGCTGACAAATAAACAGACGGACAAGCCGCACTGCACGTGTGAACAGGGGAATGAGCGAGCGAGCGGGGGTAGGGCGCCTCATGCGCTTAAAAGCTTACAGCACCTGGTATTCCCAGGCGGTCTCCCATCCAAGTACTAACCAGGCCCAACCCTGTTTAGCTTCCGAGATCAGACGAGATCAGGCGTGCTCAAGGGGGTGTGGCCGTAAGCGAGAGCAAGGCTCGCTGGCACCCTTCTTATTGAGAGGACAGCTCCGTCACCTCTTTTACGACGCTGCTTTTTTTCCCTTGCGTTTTTCTCTTCTTCCCACGTTCTCTCTCTTCACTGCCTTCGTCCCCGCTCTATTTCACTTCAGCCTTTCACTCTTGCTTCCTTCCAATGAGGACGGAGCTGCGGGAGAAAGGGCGCTATAGAGGATCGCTGTGGAGAGCTGCTGCTGTGCTTTGACATCTGAGCTCTGTGGAAAACGATCTCAATACAA